>NC_053394.1:28341045-28598893 GCF_905171765.1 Bufo bufo
CCAGCATGTGCAAGGTGGAGTTCCACCTGGTGGGCACGTCGCATATGAGGCGGTGAGCGGGAAGGCCGAAGTTACGCTGTAGCGCAGACAGGCGAGCAGCGGCAGGGTGTGAACGCCGGAAGCGCGAACAGACGGCCCGCACTTTATGCAGCAGCTCTGACATGTCGGGGTAGTTGTGAATGAAATTATGCACCACCAAATTCAGAACATGCGCCAGGCAAGGGATGTGCGTCAAACCGGCTAGTCCCAGAGCTGCAACGAGATTTCGCCCATTATCGCACACCACCAGGCCGGGCTTGAGGCTCACCGGCAGCAACCACTCGTCGGTCTGTTGTTCTATACCCCGCCACAACTCCTGTGCGGTGTGGGGCCTGTCCCCCAAACATATGAGTTTCAGAACGGCCTGCTGACGTTTACCCCGTTCTGTGCTGAAGTTGGTGGTGAAGGTGTGTGGCTGACTGGATGAGCAGGTGGAAGAAGAGGAGGAGGAAGCTGAGTAGGAGGAGACAGGAGGCAAGAATTTGCCCTGCGATCCTTGGCGGCAGAAGGACGTGCGCCAAACAGCTCTCCGCCTGGGGCCCAGCCGCCACTACATTTACCCAGTGTGCAGTTAGGGAGATATAGCGTCCCTAGCCGTGCTTACTGGTCCACGTATCTGTGGTTAGGTGGACCTTGCCACAGATGGCGTTGCGCAGTGCACACTTGATTTTATCGGATACTTGGTTGTGCAGGAAGGCACGGATCTCTTGGAGAAGTAGTGCCGGCTGGGAACAACATACTGTGGGACAGCAAGCGACATGAGCTGTTTGAAGCTGTCTGTGTCCACCAGCCTAAATGACAGCATTTCATAGGCCAATAGTTTAGAAATGCTGGCATTCAGGGCCAGGGATCGAGGGTGGCTAGGTGGGAATTTACGCTTTCTCTCAAATGTTTGTGAGATGGAGAGCTGAACGCTGCCGTGTGACATGGTTGAGATGCTTGGTGACGCATGTGGTGGTGTTGGTGGTACATCCCATGTTTGCTGGGCGGCAAGTGCCAACGTCCCTCCAGAGGCGGAGGAAGAGGCCGAGGCGGCGGCAGCAGCAGAAGAGGCCGAGGCGGCAGCAGCAGAAGAGGTAGCAGGGGGAGCCTGAGTGACTTCCTTGTTTTTAAGGTGTTTACTCCACTGCAGTTCATGCTTTGCATGCAGGTGCCTGGTCATGCAGGTTGTGCTAAGGTTCAGAACGTTAATGCCTCGCTTCAGGCTCTGATGGCACAGCGTGCAAACCACTCGGGTCTTGTCGTCAGCACATTGTTTGAAGAAGTGCCATGCCAGGGAACTCCTTGAAGCTGCCTTTGGGGTGCTCGGTCCAGATGGCGGCGGTCAGTAGCAGGCTGAGTCTCTTGGCGGCGGGTGTTCTGCTTTTGCTCACTGCTCCCTCTTTTGCTACGCTGTTGGCTCGGTCTCACCACTGCCTCTTCCTCTGAACTGTGAAAGTCAGTGGCACGACCTTCATTCCATGTGGGGTCTAGGACCTCATCGTCCCCTGCATCGTCTTCCACCCAGTCTTGATCCCTGACCTCCTGTTCAGTCTGCACACTGCAGAAAGACGCAGCAGTTGGCACCTGTGTTTCGTCATCATCAGAGACGTGCTGAGGTGGTATTCCCATGTCCTCATCATCAAGAAACATAAGTGGTTGTGCGTTAGTGCATTCTATCTCTTCCACCCCTGGGGAAGGGCTAGGTGGATGCCCTTGGGAAACCCTGCCAGCAGAGTCTTCAAACAGCATAAGAGACTGCTGAATAACTTGAGGCTCAGACAGTTTCCCTGATGGGGGTGATGTGACAGACTGATGGGCTTGGTTTTCATGCGCCATCTGTGCGCTTTCTGCAGAAGACTGGGTGGGAGATAATGTGAACGTGCTGGATGCACTGTCGGCCACCCAATTGACTAATGCCTGTACCTGCTCAGGCCTTACCATCCTTAGAACGGCATTGGGCCCCACCAAATATCCCTGTAAATTCTGGCGGCTACTAAGACCTGAGGTAGTTGGTACACTAGGATGTGTGGCTGTCGTCCTCTCCAGCACCAGAGGGTCCACTAACACCACCACGACCATGTCCACGTCCGCGTCCCTTACTAGATGTTTTCCTCATTGTTACCGTTCACCACAATAAGAAAAATATTATTCGGGCCAATGTATTGAATTAAAATTCAGGCCTTTTTTTTTACAGACACCGAACACTATCTGGCTATCTATTTAGGTACCGTATTACACTAATACAGGCACACCAGTAATGACAGATTTAGCTGAATATAAACGTGAGGCCTATTTTTTAGGCGCTGGGTGACAGGTATACGTTTAATCACAGAATTAGACTTGGATCTGCACTGTAGCGTGTGTGTTAAGTTTTTGAGAATGACCCTATCAGCACCTTGAATCTAATATACCCTTTTAGGGATAGATTTAAAGTAGGCCTGATACAGCAGAAACCACTAATTTTGAGAATTGCAAATTTGGGAATTGTTTTTCAACCCAGAACAAAAACTGTGCTTTGACGGTCACAAACAATAACTTGACCAGCTAAAACAGTACAGATTTGGATGAATATAAATGTGAGGCCTATTTTTTAGGCGCTGGGTGACAGGCTCAACTTGCCCCTGATGTAGTATATGTCCAAAAAATAACCACACTATTGATGGTTAAATGCACTTGATGAAAGCTTGACCCTGATGTAGGATATAGCAAAAAATAACCACACTATTGATGGCTAAATGTACTTGGTGGTAGCTTGTGCTGGCGCACCACAAGCCACAGAATGGCCGCCGATCACCCCAGAAAAAAGTGATATAAAAACGCTCTGGGCAGCCTAAAAACAGTGAGCAATTGAATATCTGCACTTCAATGATCCACAGCTGTAGATCGATCACTGAATGAAGTCTTTTGGAGTGGTTAATCTGCCTAATCTCGCCCTAACGTCGCAGCTGCAACCTCTCCCTACGCTTGTATCAGCAGAGTGACGTGCAGCACTACGTGACCCAAGCTTATATAGAGGCTGGGTCACATGCTGCACTGGCCAATCACAGCCATGCCAATAGTAGGCATGGCTGTGATGGCCTCTTGGGGCAAGTAGTATGATGCTTGTTGATTGGCTGCTTTGCAGCCTTTCAAAAAGCGCCAAGAAAGTGACGAACACCGAACCCGAACCCAGACTTTTACGAAATGTTCGGGTTCGGGTCCGTGTCACGGACACCCCAAAATTCGGTACGAACCCGAACTATACAGTTCGGGTTCGCTCTTCCCTAGTTACAGGGTGTCATTTACTCACAAATACCTCGCAGATAAAAAAAAATTCTATTAAATTTTTTTCTGTGATCTAATCCCATTTGCAAGCCCGTGTGTGTCAGGCCCACACAGACTGTATTGTGTCCGCTGGTTAGTGGCTAGACCTCCACTTATACTTCGCAGATAAAAAAAAATTCTATTAAATTTTTTTCTGTGATCTAATCCCATTTGCAAGCCCGTGTGTGTCAGGCCCACACAGACTGTATTGTGTCCGCTGGCTAGTGGCTAGACCTCCACTTATACCGCTACAGGGTGTCATTTACTCACAAATACCTCGCAGATAAAATAAAATACTATTACATTTTTTTGTGATCTAATCCCATTTGCAAGCCCGTGTGTGTCAGGCCCACACAGACTGTATTGTGGCCACTGGCTAGTGGCTAGACCTCCACTTATACCGTTACAGGGTGTCATTTACTCACAAATACCTCGCAGATAAAAAAAATTCTATTCAATTTTTTTCTGTGATCTAATCCCATTTGCAAGCCCGTGTGTGTCAGGCCCACACAGACTGTATTGTGGCCACTGGCTAGTGGCTAGACCTCCACGTATACTGTTACAGGGTGTCATTTACTCACAAATACCTCGCAGATAAAAAAAAAATTCTATTTAATTTTTTTCTGTGATCTAATCCCATTTGCAAGCCCGTGTGTGTCAGGCCCACACAGACTGTATTGTGTCCGCTGGCTAGTGGCTAGACCTCCACTTATACCGCTACAGGGTGTCATTTACTCACAAATACCTCGCAGATAAAATAAAATACTATTACATTTTTTTCTGTGATCTAATCCCATTTGCAAGCCCGTGTGTGTCAGGCCCACACAGACTGTATTGTGGCCACTGGCTAGTGGCTAGACCTCCACTTATACCGTTACAGGGTGTCATTTACTCACAAATACCTCGCAGATAAAAAAAATTCTATTCAATTTTTTTCTGTGATCTAATCCCATTTGCAAGCCCGTGTGTGTCAGGCCCACACAGACTGTATTGTGGCCACTGGCTAGTGGCTAGACCTCCACGTATACTGTTACAGGGTGTCATTTACTCACAAATACCTCGCAGATAAAAAAAAAATTCTATTTAATTTTTTTCTGTGATCTAATCCCATTTGCAAGCCCGTGTGTGTCAGGCCCACACAGACTGTATTGTGGCCACTGGCATAGGCGTGCTCAGCCTATTGCATTAGGGTTTGCACCCTAAAGCACAAACACACACACCGCGTGTGTATGTATGTATGTATATACACTCACCTAAAGAATTATTAGGAACACCTGTTCTACTTCTCATTAATGCAATTATCTAGTCAACCAATCACATGGCAGTTGCTTCAATGCATTTAGGGGTGTGGTCCTGGTCAAGACAATCTCCTGAACTCCAAACTGAATGTCAGAATGGGAAAGAAAGGTGATTTAAGCAATTTTGAGCGTGGCATGGTTGTTGTGCCAGACGGGTATTGAGTCTGAGTATTTCACAATCTGCTCAGTTACTGGGATTTTCACGCACAACCATTTCTAGGGTTTACAAAGAATGGTGTGAAAAGGGAAAAACATCCAGTATGCGGCAGTCCTGTGGGCAAAAATGCCTTGTGGATACTAGAGGTCAGAGGAGAATGGGCCGACTGATTCAAGCTGATAGAAGAGCAACGTTGACTGAAATAACCACTCGTTAAAACCGAGGTATGCAGCAAAGCATTTGTGAAGCCACAACACGCACAACCTTGAGGCGGATGGGCTACAACAGCAGAAGATCCCACCGGGTACCACTCATCTCCACTACAAATAGGAAAAAGAGGCTACAATTTGCACAAGCTCACCAAAACTGGACTGTTGAAGACTGGAAAAATGTTGCCTGGTCTGATGAGTCTCGATTTCTGTTGAGACATTCAAATGGTAGAGTCCGAATTTGGCGTAAACAGAATGAGAACATGTATCCATCCTCTGATGGCTACTTCCAGCAGGATAATGCATCATGTCACAAAGCTCAAATCATTTCAAATTGGTTTCTTGAACATGACAATGAGTTCACTGTACTAAAATGGCCCCCACAGTCACCAGATCTCAACCCAATAGAGCATCTTTGGGATGTGGTGGAACGGGAGCTTCGTGCCCTGGATGTGCATCCCTCAAATCTCCATCAACTGCAAGAAGCTATCCTATCAATATGGGCCAACATTTCTAAAGAATGCTATCAGCACCTTGTTGAATCAATGCCACGTAGAATTCAGGCAGTTCTGAAGGCAAAAGGGGGTCCAACACCGTATTAGTATGGTGTTCCTAATAATTCTTTAGGTGAGTGTATATATATATATATATGCACAGTTGCAAGAAAAAGTATGTGAACCCTTTGGAATGATATGGATTTCTGCACAAATTGGTCATAAAATGTGATCTGATCTTCATCTAAGTCACAACAATAGACAATTACAGTCTGCTTAAACTAATAACACACAAAGAATTAAATGTTACCATGTTTTTATTGAACACACCATGTAAACATTCACAGGGCAGGTAGAAAAAGTATGTGAACCCTTGGATTTAATAACTGGTTGAACCTCCTTTGGCAGCAATAACTTCAACCAAACGTTTCCTGTGGTTGCAGATCAGACGTGCACAACGATCAGGAGTAATTCTTGACCATTCCTCTTTACAGAACTGTTTCAGTTCAGCAATATTCTTGGGATGTCTGGTGTGAATCGCTTTCTTGAGGTCATGCCACAGCATCTCAATCGGGTTACCATGTTTTTATTGAACACACCATGTAAACATTCACAGTGTAGGTGGAAAAAGTATGTGAACCCCTAGACTAATGACATTTCCAAGAGCTAATTGGAGTGAGGTGTCACCCAACTGGAGTCCAATCAATGAGATGAGATTGGAGGTGTTGGTTACCGCTGCCCTACCCTATAAAAAACACACACCAGTTCTGGGTTTGCTTTTCACAAGAAGCATTGCCTGATGTGAATGATGCCTCGCACAAAAGAGCTCTCAGAAGACCTACAATTAAGAATTGTTGACTTGCATAAAGCTGGAAAGGGTTATAAAAGTATCTCCAAAAGCCTTGCTGTTCATCAGTCCACGGTAAGACAAATTGTCTATAAATGGAGAAAGTTCAGCACTGCTGCTTCTCTCCCTAGGAGTGGCCATCCTGTAAAGATGACTGCAAGAGCACAGCGAAGACTGCTCAATGAGGTGAAGAAGAATCTTAGAGTGTCAGCTAAAGACTTACAAAAGTCTCTGGC
Organism: Bufo bufo; assembly: GCF_905171765.1. Classification (NCBI taxonomy): domain Eukaryota; kingdom Metazoa; phylum Chordata; class Amphibia; order Anura; family Bufonidae; genus Bufo; species Bufo bufo. The sequence goes on from NC_053394.1 coordinate 28,347,611, forward strand.
ATCTGCTAACATCCCTGTTAGCGAATCTACGACACTTAAAACACTAAACAAGAATGGAGGATACCACAGAGGAAGCCACTGCTGTCCAAAAAACATTGCTTTTCAAAAAAACATTGCTGCACGTTTACAGTTTGCACAAGAGCACCTGGATGTTCCACAGCAGTACTGGCAAAATATTCTGTGGACAGATGAAACCAAAGTTGAGTTGTTTGGAAGAAACACACAACACTATGTCTGGAGAAAAAGAGGCACAGCACACCAACATCAAAACCTCATCCCAACTGTGAAGTATGGTGGTGGGGGCATCATGGTTAGCGGCTGCTTTGCTGCGTCAGGGCCTGGACGGAAAAATGAATTCCCAAGTTTATCAAGACATTTTGCAGGAGAACTTAAGGCCATCTGTCCACCAGCTGAAGCTCAACAGAAGATGGTTGTTGCAACAGGACAACGACACAAAGCATAGAAGTAAATCAACAACAGAATGGCTTAAACAGAAGAAAATACGCCTTCTGGAGTGGCCCAGTCAGAGTCCTGACCTCAACCCGATTGAGATGCTGTGGCATGACCTCAAGAAAGCGATTCACACCAGACATCCCAAGAATATTGCTGAACTGAAACAGTTCTGTAAAGAGGAATGGTCAAGAATTACTCCTGACCGTTGTGCACGTCTGATCTGCAACTACAGGAAACGTTTGGTTGAAGTTATTACTGCCAAAGGAGTTCACATACTTTTTCTACCTGCCCTGTGAATGTTTACATGGTGTGTTCAATAAAAACATGGTAACATTTAATTCTTTGTGTGTTATTAGTTTAAGCAGACTGTGATTGTCTATTGTTGTGACTTAGGTGAAGATCAGATCACATTTTATGACCAATTTGTGCAGAAATCCATATCATTCCAAAGGGTTCACATACTTTTTCTTGCAACTATATATATATATATATATATTATATATATATGTATAGCCTTTATGCCATTAGCCCTCTTTATCAGCTCTTATGCCTCTCATTAGCCCCCATTATGCCTCTCATTAGCCCCCATTATGCCTCATTAGCCCCCATATGCCTCATTAGCCCCCATATGGCCCCAGCAGCCTCATTGTTTTAAAATAAAAAAACACTTACCTCTGCTCCTGGACGCCGCCGCTCCTCGCCACCCACGATCCTCTTCCTCCTGCTGTTGGCTGTGCTCTGAACTGGCACGCACAGCGTGACGTCGCAAAGTGCCTTACGCTGTGCGCAGCCCTGCACAGCCGACAGCCTAGGAAGCAGTAAGTACAGAGCGTTCACCGCTTCCTGGTCCTCCGGTACTAATGAGCGCTTCCAAAATGGAAGCGCTTCATTAGTATTCGCCGGCCAGCAGGCTTGATTAGGGTGTGCCCAGGCACACCCGGCACACCCTGTGCGCACGCCTATGGGCTAGTGGCTAGACCTCCACTTATACCGTTACAGGGTGTCATTTACTCACAAATACCTCGCAGATAAAAAAAAATTCTATAATTTTTTTTTTCTGGGATCTAATCCCATTTGCAAGCCCGTGTGTGTAAGGCCCACACAGACTGTATTGTGGCCACTGGCTAGTGGCTAGACCTCCACTTATACCGTTACAGGGTGTCATTTACTCACAAATACCTCGCAGATAAAAAAAAAATTATATTTAATTTTTTTCTGTGATCTAATCCCATTTGCAAGCCCATGTGTGTCAGGCCCACACAGACTGTATTGTGGCCACTGGCTAGTGGCTAGACCTCCACTTATACCGTTACTGGGTGTCATTTACTCACAAATACCTCGCAGATAAAAAATATTAATATTTAATTTTTTCTGTGATCTAATCCCATTTGCAAGTCCATGTGTGTCAGGCCCACACAGACTGTATTGTGGCCGCTGGCTAGTGGCTAGACCTCCACTTATACCGTTACAGGGTGTCATTTACTCACAAATACCTTGCAGATAAAAAAAAATTATATTTAATTTTTTTCTGTGATCTAATCCCACTTGCAAGCCCGTGTGTGTCAGGCCCACACAGACTGTATTGTGGCTAGACCTCCACTTATACCGTTACAGGGTGTCATTTACTCACAAATACCTTGCAGATAAAAAAAAAATTCTATAAAAAAATTTTCTGTGATCTAATCCCATTTGCAAGCCCGTGTGTGTCAGGCCCACACAGACTGTATTGTGGCCACTGGCTAGTGGCTAGACCTCCACTTATACCGTTACAGGGTGTCATTTACTCACAAATACCTCGCAGATAAAAAAAAATTCTATTACATTTTTTTCTGTGATCTAATCCCATTTGCAAGCCCGTGTGTGTCAGGCCCACACAGACTGTATTGTGGCCACTGGCTAGTGGCTAGACTTCCACTTATACTGTTACAGGGTGTCATTCACTCACAAATACCTCGCAGATAAATAAAAATTCTATTTAATATTTTTCTGTGATATAATCACAGTTGCAAGCCAGTGTGTGTCAGGCCCACCCAGACTGTACTGTGCCCACTGCCCACCACTTATATAGGGTGGCACAGTACCTTGCACGCATAGTAACACTTATTTAATAAAAAATGACAGGCAGAGGCAGTCCACGCCGCAGGGGCCGTCGTGTTCGTGGTGCTGTGATTTCCACTGGCCCTGGAATAATGCCCAGTGTTCAGAGGCCACGTACCCTGAACCCAAAAAATTCTGAGAAAATTGTTGACTGGCTTACACAGGACACCTAATCTTCAACAGCTTCCTCTAAGAACCTTGACGCACCATCCTCCTCCAGCTCAGCTTTTGGTCACCTGCTCTCAAGTTACCACTCTCCCCCCGCCGCCACCACCACCACTACCACCACAGCCACCACAGCCGCTTCACTTGATCCCTCAGAGGAGTTATTTACACATCAGTTGGATGAAATTAGTGATGCGCAACCATTATTGCGAGAGGATGGAGATAACAGGGATATGTCTCAGTCAGGCAGCATTACACACATGGACGTACAGTGTGATGATGATGATGATGATGTTGTACCCGCTGCTGCTTCCTTTGCTGAGGTGTCAGATACAAGTGAAGTGGTTTATGATGACGATGTGTCCGTGGATGCCACGTGGGTGCCTGCTCGAAGAGAAGAAGAAGAGAGGAAAGTTCAGAAGGGGAGACAGAGAGAAGGAGGAGACGAGTTGGAAGCAGGGGGAGGTCATCGCAAGGAGCTAGTGGCACAGTCAGACAGCATGTATCGGCACCCAGGGTCAGCCCGACAGCACGCCAATCAACACATGCTGCTGCCACCACCAGAATGCTGTCATTGCAAAGCTCAGCAGTGTGGCTTTTTTTTTGTGTCTGCCTCTGACAACAGCGATGCCATTTGCAACCTGTGCCAAAAGAAACTGAGTCGTGGGAAATCCAACACCCACCTAGGTACAACTGCTTTGCGAAGGCACATGATCGCACATCACAAACGCCTATGGGATCAACACATGATGACGAGTAGAAGCAGCACACAACCTCAAAGCCACCATCCTCCTCCTGGTCCAGCATCTTCAGCCACGTCAACCACTGCTGTCCTCCTTGCCCCCTCTCAACCACCCGCCACTTCGCCTCTCACCTTCAGCAGTTCCATCTCATCTGCCCACAGTCAGGTGTCTGTAAAGGAAATGTTTGAGCGTAGGAAGCCAATGTCCCCGAGTCACCCCCTTGCCCGGCGTCTGACAGCTGACTTGACGGAACTCTTAGCCCGCCAGCTTTTACCATACCAGCTGGTGGAGTCTGAGGCCTTCAAAAAATTTGTCGCTATTGGGACACCACAGTGGAAGGTACCCGGACAATTTTTTTTTTCAAAAAAGGCAATCCCAAACCTCTACTCAGTGATTGGAAAGGAAGTCATGGCATCTCTGGCATACAGTGTTGGGGCAAGGGTCCATCTGACCACTGATACCTGGTCTTCAAAGCACGGTCAGGGCAGGTATATCACCTACACTGCGCATTGGGTCAACCTGCTGACGGCTGACAAGCATGGAATGCGTGGCTCTGCAGCGGAGTTGGTGACACCGCCACGACTTGCAGGCAGGCCTACTGCCACCTCCTCTACTCCTCCTACTCCATCCTCTTCCATAACCTCCTCGGCTGAAAACTCTTCTGCTGAATCTCATCATACAACGCTTTGTGTCTAAGTACCCAGGCTTACAGGACGTCCTCAAGCAGGCCAGGAAGGTGTGTGGCCATTTCAGGCGTTCCTACACGGCCATGGCGCACTTTTCAGACATTCAGCGCCGAAACAACATGCCAGTGAGGCGCTTGATTTGCGACAGCCCGACACGTTGGAATTCAACACTCCTAATGTTCGACCGCCTGCTCCAACAAGAAAAAGCCGTCAACGAGTATTTGTATGACCGGGGAGCTAGGACAGCCTCTGCGGAGCTGGGAATTTTTTTGCCACGTTACTGGACGCTCATGCGCAATGCCTGTAGGCTCATGCGTCCTTTTGAGGAGGTGACAAACCTAGTCAGTCGCACCGAAGGCACCATCAGCGACCTCATCCCATTTGTTTTCTTCCTGGAGCGTGCCCTGCGAAGAGTGCTGGATCAGGCTGTAGATGAGCGTGAAGAGGAAGAGTTGTGGTCACCATCACCACCAGAAACAGCCTTGTCATCATCGCTTGCTGGACCTGCGGCAACGCTGGAAGAGGAGTGTGAGGAAGAGGAGTCAGAGGAGGAATGTGGCTTTGAGGAGGAGGAAGACCAACCACAGCAGGCATCCCAGGGTGCTCGTTGTTGTCACCTATCTGGGACCCGTGGTGTTGTACGTGGCTGGGGTGAAGAACAGACCGTCAATGACATCAGTGAGGACGAGGAACGGGAAATGAGTAGCTCGGCATCCAACCTTGTGCAAATGGGGTCTTTCATGCTGTCATGTCTGTTGAGGGACCCTCGTATAAAAAGGCTACTAGACCCCCGGTATAAGCAGAAAGTGGCGGAAATGTTACCAACTTACCGAAAGTCAGAAAGGATGCAGCAGTTTAAAACAAAACTAAAAAATATGCTTTACAGAGCTTATAAGGGGGATGTCACAGAACAACGGGAATCTAACAGGGGAAGAGGTGAAAGTAATCCTCCTCCTACCACAACCACGGCGGCAAGGACAGGACGCTTTACAGATGTGTTGTTGATGGAGGACATGCAGAGCTTTTTCAGTCCTACACATCGCAACAGCCCTTCGGGATCCAGCCTTAGAGAACGACTCGACCGACAGGTAGCAGACTACCTCGCCTTAACTGCAGATATCGACACTCTGAGGAGCGATGAACCCCTTGACTACAGGGTGTGCAGGCTTGACCTGTGGCCTGAGCTATCCCAGTTTGCGATAGAACTTCTGGCCTGCCCCGCTTCAAGTGTCCTGTCAGAAAGGACCTTCAGTGCAGCAGGAGGCATTGTCACTGACAAAAGAAGTCGCCTCGGTCAAAAAAGTGTTGATTACCTCACCTTCATTAAGATGAATGAGGCATGGATCCCGAAGGGACTGACAGTGGGGGATACGTTTGACTAACAAAGGGCCTGATGACATGCCTTGGCCTCAAAATGGTCCCCACGCTGCTGTATTTAATGTCTGCATACCGGATGACTTTCATGAATTCTCCGCCACCAACTAGGGTTCAAGCCGCAATGTTTTAGTCACCTTTCTGCCTTGAAAACATCAATTTTTCCGGCCGCTGCTACAACAGCGGCTGCAACAATAACATTATTTTTCAGGCATGTGTACATGCCTAATTTTTCTGGCCTCTGGTGCTGCACTGTGGCTGCAAAAACAAAACAAAAAAAAAAGACACATACAAGTGTCAATTCCCCTTCGTGATCGTTACCTTGTTGTGGTGAAGGGGCTTGCATATCACAATGAAGCGATCATCACCTCTATGAGTGTGTTGGCAATGTTGCCACACCCCAGATGATAAGGCCGTTGCTTCATTATGATCAGACCAAAAGCGATCGGCTGGATAATTTTTCATAGAAAAAACATACATTTTTTTATATTTTTTTTTTAAGTTGTATGGGTGGGTTTTTAATACATAAAATAAAAAAATCATAATAAAGTCTCTTAATAGTTTATTAGAAATAATGCAGACAATTTAAAAAAATCCCCATCAATTCCAATACAAAGCTCAGAACTAAATTATTCCAGGATGTCGTAATGGTTCGTTAATTCGACAATGGTTAATCAATTCGACACACGTCCCCGGATAGGGGACGTAACAGGGATTAAACTGATAGGAATAGTACTAGTTAAGACACCACTAATATAGGGTGTCACAGCACATTGCAAGTAAGAGGACCGACCAAGCTGCTTTTTCCATCTCCCGGTTCCTAAAATCAATTCAGTTTGGTGTATCAGAGTTTGGTCTGTCACTGTGAAGGCAGTCGAAGGTACCCGGCCTAAATTTTTTTTTCACAAAAGGCAATCCCACCCTGATATGGGACGTAACAGGGATTAAACTGATGAGAATAGTACTACAGAAAATACCACTTATATCCAGTGGGGCAGTAAATTGCACGGAGCAGACGCAGTGACCGTGGCGTGGATTCAAACAAAGGGGAGGGAGCCAGCATTTTTTTTAACCATCTCTCCGTTCGAAAAATCTATTTAATAATTTGACCCCAGATTGGGGACGTAACAAGGATTAAACTGATGAGAATAGTACTACAGAAAATACCACTCATATCCGGTGGGGCAGTAAATTGCACGGTGCAGACGCAGTGACCGTGGCGTGGATTCAAATAAAAGGGAGGGAGCCAGCATTTTTTTAACCATCTCCCCGTTCGAAAAATCTATTTAATAATTTGACCCCAGATTGGGGACGTAACAGGGATTAAACTGATGAGAATAGTACTACAGAAAATACCACTCATATCCACTGGGGCAGTAAATTGCACGGTGCAGACGCAGTGACCGTGGCGTGGATTCAAACAAAGGGGAGGGAGCCAGCATTTTTTTAACCATCTCCCCGTTCGAAAAATCTATTTAATAAATTGACCCCAGATTGGGGACGTAACAGGGATTAAACTGATGAGAAGAGAGAACTACAGAAAATACCACTCATATCGGGTGGGGCAGTAAATTGCACGGCACAGACGCAGTGACCAAGGATTCAAACAAAGGGGAGGGAGCCAGCGTTTTTTTAACCATCTCCCCGTTCGAAAAATCAATTCAATTCACCTTTCCGGGACCCTTGTACGTGGCTGGGTGGAGGAAGAAACCTTCAATGACATCAACGGGACATGGCTAGCTTGGTATCCAACCTTGAACAAATGGGGAGTTTGCGGTTGGGCAAATGGACTATTTGCGGTTGTTTGCGGTGCATTAAAAGGGGAGTTTGGTCTGTCAATCTCTGTGAAGCGGGCGTAACCCTTACACTACCTGATCGATACAACATCATACCTGATCGTATACACACACTGGATGTTTTAAACCACGTTGTTCAAAAAAAATTGCATTGTTAGGTGATTTATGCCCTTTATGGATTAAAATCCAACTCTGCATCAACTACATAATTTTCCATGGGAGTTTTGCCATGGATTCCCCTCCGGCATGCCACAGTCCAGGTGTTAGTCCCCTTGAAACAACTTTTCCATCACTACTGTGGCTAGAAAGAGTCCCTGTGGGTTTTAAAATTGAAGTCTATGGCGGTTCGCCCGTTCGCGAACATTTTCAGAAATCGGCGTTTGCAAACGGAAAATTTTATGTTCGCGACATCACTACTCCCAAGCCACAAGAACCCCCACGAGACATAATCTGCAAACTAGTCAGCTTTAGCACCAAAGAAAAATTGCTTAAAGCGGCGAGAGAAAAACACCCACTTGCCTGCTTCGGTACCACTGTTTCTTTATTCAAAGATCTATCACCAATGACATTACAGAAAAGAAAAGCGCTAAAACCTCTTCTGGGAGTATTGCAGCAGAAATCTATCACCTATCGTTGGCTCCATCCATTTGGTTTATTGATTAATAACCCGGGGCGCAAGCTAGTGATCAGATCTCCCTCTGACCTTCCCCAGGTATACAACACCCTGGAGATAGAGCCGCTGGATATACCGGATTGGTACATCGTTAAAAACCTAACGAACTTACCAGCTATACCCGTGCTGGAACCTTGGACCCCGAGTGCGTCCTCCAGATCCCAGATCTTAAAGAGAAGGATGATGAAGACGACCCCAAGAAGGATTTCTCTAGACCCGGATTGACTCTCCACAGGAAGATTACCCGATTCCTGCTCCTCTTCCTCTTGAGGGAACCTCCATTCCTGGTCCACAAGTAGTCCTTCACCTGAAGTCTCCATAGCATCAAGGGACTATTCTAAAGATTTTGAATCCTTCTTACTAGCTAAGGTCATAGTTGATACTAAGTTTATCCTTTTCTCACTTACTGTGATCTCATTTTCTGAACTCTGAGCTTATCCAGAGTTTTATTTCTCATCTCTATCTCCACTTCCCTGAATTATTTTTCTCAAAATAGGCCTATCCCCTAATCTACCCTCTCCCCCCCTCCTCTTTCCCCCCTCCATACCTTATCCTCCCCCCCACCCCACCCCCTCCCCTCCTACATTTTTATCAAGGGTACACTGGGTAATCAAACATTTACATTTGGGAATATATATGCTCCGACAGCTCCCCAAACCCATGTCCAACTGGCGGCTGAACGAGTCTTTGCTCGATTCTCCAGACCATAATATGAAAATAACCGAGCTGCTTGAGGAATACTTTAAGCTCAATGACACCCCTGACGTGAAATACGGATCAATTTGGGAAGCTCACAAAATGGTAGTTAGGGGTCACCTTATAGGACTTGGATCTTACATTAAAAAACAAAAGGAACAACAAATACTGGACCTGTCTAGACAAATCCAGAAACTTGAAAATATGCATAAAAAACATATCTGATGAGACCCTAAGACAACTCACACTGTTGAGATCTACCCTTAAGAACATTCTTAACGCCTGTACAGCTAAACTATTTTTATCAGCTAAATATAAGTACTATGCACATAGCGACAAAGTCTCAAAGTTTATGCTAGCACAGATTAAAAAAACGGAAAACTAAATCCTATATCCATATGATCCGGTTACCCTCTTCACATCCTTTGAGAAACACTGATGAGATAGCCTCCCGGTTCAAAGACTTTTATGAAAGTCTATACAATATCACCCCTCCTCCTTTATTGACAAACGTAGAAGATAAGGTTACGCCATTCGATAACTGGTTGGCTACCCTCAGTCTGCCCTCTCTCTCTGCAGAACAGTGCAGGCTTTTACTAAAACCATTTACAATCCACAAATTAAATGAAGTGCTAAAACCCCCGTCCCCCCCCATAAGAGTCCGGGCCCAGATGGTTTATCGCTGTTATACTATCGTACTTTCCGTACTGCCCTATTGCCTAGGTTTCTTGACCTATGTAACGGGGCACTAAAAGGAGAGCCTTTGCCGTCCCAGATGTTGATGGCACATATCACAATCATACCTAAAGAGAGCAAGGACAACTCTCTCTGTGCCAACTATAGACCTATATCACTCCTTAACACCGATCTCAAAATGTTTGCCAAACTCATAGCCCTTCGGCTAAAAACGATTCTACCCCTTCTGATCCGTAGTGAACAGGTTGGATTTGTGGCTGGGAGAGAGGGCAGAATGAATACCACTAGACTGATCCATATCATAAACTACGCTAGTAGCCGTCGGGTGCCATTAGTGTTACTAGGCACTGACTCCGAAAAGGCGTTTGACCGTATTGATTGGATATTCATGAAAAGAGCGCTCAACAAATTTGGTATACCGGACCAATTTATCTCTACCATCATGGCAATGTATAATAAACCCACAGCCAGGGTCCTAATAAATGGTACTTTATCCCCCCCCCCCTGCAGATCAATAATTGGACCAGACAAAGATCTCCCTTGTCTCCTCTACTATTCGTTCTCACAGTAGAATGCTTGTTTCAGGCAATTAGACAAGATGATAGAATAAAGGGTATTGATCTGCAGGGGGTACAGCACCACCTTGCCGCATTTGCGGATGACCTTTTGGTAATAATAACAAATCTAGACTCAGCATTCCCCGTTATACAGAATATATTTGACCTTTTTGGGAAAATATCTAACTTCCTAATAAACCCAGCCAAATCCCAAGTTCTCAACGTGACATTAGACTTACAAACCCAAAACAGATTACAATTAATTACACCTTACCAATGGTCCAACATCTCCCTAAAATTCCTGGGAATTTGGTTAACAGCTGACCTAAAAGATTTATAGAAAACAAACTTTCAGGAACTCCCCAAAGCTTTAAGCCAAACCATTAATACTTGGGACATCCAATTCTCATCCTGGTTCGGTAGACGCTCTTTAATCAAAACAATATTATTGCCTAAGATACTATATTACCTACAGACCTTACCAATACCCCTTCCTAGATCCTTCTTTACGCAAATTCAGACCATCCTCTCCAATTTCCTGTGGCATAAGAAAAAACCTAGACTTAAAAAACATTACACCACATTACCTTCTCTTCAGGGCGGAATGGGAGTACCAGATATACGTAGTTATTATATAGCTATACAAGGCGTACGGTGTCTAGACTGGCTCCGCCACTCAGAGACCAGACTGGACATACAAGCTAAACAAGCAATTAACCGCATCTCACTAAGATCCCTCCTATTATCGGACAAATTTTTGTCCCATACAAAGCTTTTTAGCCTCCTAACAAAAAACACGGTTAGTATATGGAACCACCACCTAAAACACTTGCTGATTTCTACCCCTATATCTCCTTTACTACAAATAAGAGATATACTATGGGATGCACCACCTCAATTCCTCCAGACCCTTCCGAGTTCCCTCAGACGCCTCACCACCCTAATCATAGACCTGCTGGATTCGCAGGGTTATTTACTAGAAAACTGGGAACAACCCTCCACGTACCCTCTCTGTCCTACCTCCATTTGACACATGTCAAAAGCTTTATGAAAGCATTACTTCCAGCAAAATATACAAATCCGACTCAATTTGAGTCAAAAGTATTACAATTGAAAGAACCAACTAAAAAGATAACTACTATATATGCAGAGTTACTTCAATATAACAAACCTGAAGCCTTATCGTTTATGATAAAATGGGAAAAGGACCTACAAAATACACTGTCACAAGATTCCCTCAACAAGTGTTTAGCACTCACTCCGAAGATCTCCTCATGCGTCCGCTTACAGGAGAATTATTATAAGATACTCACACGTTGGTACTACACCCCGGAGGTCCTTTACAAAATATACCCAGACATCAGCCACCTATACGGCATACATATTAGGACATCATCAGACATCATCCACAACTCCATCCTCCGTCAGGCAAAACTCCATCAGACCTCAGACAAAACTCCGTCCTCCCTCATACAAAACTCCGTCGTCCCTCAGCCAAAACTCCGTCGTCCCTCAGCCAAAACTCTGTCGTCCCTCAGCCAAAACTCCGTCGTCCCTCAGCCAAAACTCCGTCGTCCCTCAGCCAAAACTCCGTCGTCCCTCAGCCAAAACTCCGTCGTCCCTCAGCCAAAACTCCGTCGTCCCTCAGCCAAAACCCCGTCAGACATCAGCCAAAACTCAGTCGTCCCTCAGCCAAAACTCCGTCAGACATCAGCCAAAACTCAGTCGTCCCTCAGCCAAAACTCCGTCAGACATCAGCCAAAACTCCGTCGTCCCTCAGCCAAAACTCCGTCGTCCCTCAGCCAAAACTCTGTCAGACATCAGCCAAAACTCCGTCAGACATCAGCCAAAACTCCGTCGTCCCTCAGCCAAAACTCCGTCAGACATCAGCCAAAACTCCGTCAGACATCAGCCAAAACTCTGTCAGACATCAGCCAAAACTCCGTCAGACATCAGCCAAAACTCCGTCAGACATCAGCCAAAACTCCGTCAGACATCAGCCAAAACTCCGTCCTCCCTAACTCAAAATATGCCCTACTACACACACTCTTCACCTGACAGAGCTGCTAGCTGCTGGAGAGGCAAAGGACCTATGATGATGTCATGACCATGTGACGAGTCACGTGTGTGGGAGGGGTCAGATGTGCACAGCAGCTGGTAGAGTGTACAGAACTGTAGCCATCAAATAGAGCTCTGTACTAGAGATGTGTGTGTAACCTGCATGTAGCAGTGTTGTGTATTGTGTAGCAGAGCTGTATGTGTAACCTGCATGTAGCAGAGCGGTGTACTGTGTAGCAGAGCTGTATGTGTAACCTGCATGTAGCAGAGCTGTGTACTGTGTAGCAGAGCTGTATGTGTAACCTGCATGTAGCAGTGCTGTGTACTGTGTAGCAGAGCTGTATGTGTAACCTGCATGTAGCAGAGCTGTGTACTGTGTAGCAGAGCTGTATGTGTAACCTGCATGTAGCAGTGCTGTGTACTGTGTAGCAGAGCTGTATGTGTAACTTGCATGTAGCAGAGCTGTGTACTGTGTAGCAGAGCTGTATGTGTACCCTGCATGTAGCAGAGCTGTGTACTGTGTAGCAGAGCTGTATTTGTAACCTGCATGTAGCAGAGCTGTATGTGTAACCTGCATGTAGCACAGCTGTGTACTGTGTAGCAGAGCTGTATTTGTAACCTGCGTGTAGCAGAGCTGTATGTGTAACCTGCATGTAGTAGAGCTGTGTACTGTGTAGCAGAGCTGTATGTGTAACCTGCATGTAGCAGTGCTGTGTACTGTGTAGCAGAGCTGTATGTGTAACCTGCATGTAGCAGGGCTGTGTACTGTGTAGCAGAGCTGTATGTGTAACCTGCATGCAGCAGAGCTGTATGTGTAACCTGCATGAAGCAGAGCTGTTGGTGTAACCTGCATGTAGCAGAGCTGTGTACTGTGTAGCAGAGCTGTATGTGTAACCTGCATGTAGCAGAGCTGTATGTGTAACCTGCATGTAGCAGTGCTGTGTACTGTGTAGCAGAGCTGTATGTGTAACCTGCATGTAGCAGAGCTGTATTTATAACCTGCATGTAGCAGAGCTGTGTACTGTGTAGCAGAGATGTATGTGTAATCTGCATGTAGCAGAGCTGTATGTGTAACCTGCATGTAGCAGTGCTGTGTACTGTGTAGGAGAGTTGTATGTGTAACCTGCATGTAGCAGTGCTGTGTATTGTGTAGCAGAGCTGTATGTGTAACCTGCATGTAGCAGAGCTGTGTACTGTGTAGCAGAGCTGTATGTGTAACCTGCATGTAGCAGAGCTGTGTACTGTGTAGCTGAGCTGTATGTGTACCCTGCATGTAGCAGAGCTGTGTACTGTGTAGAAGAGCTGTATGTGTGATCTGCATGTAGCAGAGCTGTATGTGTAACCTGCATGTAGCATTGCTGTGTACTGTGTAGCAGAGCTGTATGTGTAACCTGCATGTAGCAGAGCTGTGTACTGTGTAGCAGAGCTGTATGTGTAACCTGTATATAGCAGAGCTGTATGTCTAACCTGCATGTAGCAAAGCTGTGTACTGTGTAGCAGAGCTGTATGTGTAAACTGCATGTAGCAGAGCTGTATGTTTAACCTGCATGTAGCAGTGCTGCGAACTGTGTAGCAGAGCTGTATGTATAACCTGCATGTAGCAGTGCTGTATGTGTACCCTGGCTGTAGCAGAGCTGTGTACTGTGTAGCAGAGCTGTATGTATAACCTGCATGTAGCAGTGCTGTGTAGTGTGTAGCAGAGCTGTATGTGTAACCTGCATGTAGCAGAGCTGTGTACTGTGTAGCAGAGCTGTATTTGTAACCTGCATGTAGCAGAGCTGTATGTGTAACCTGCATGTAGCAGAGCTGTGTACTGTTTAGCAGAGCTGTATGTGTAACCTGCATGTAGCAGTGCTGTGTACTGTGTAGCAGAGCTGTATGTGTAACCTGCATGTAGCAGGCTGTGTACTGTGTAGCAGAGCTGTATGTGTAACCTGCATGCAGCAGAGCTGTATGTGTAACCTGCATGAAGCAGAGCTGTTGGTGTAACCTGCATGTAGCAGAGCTGTGTACTGTGTAGCAGAGCTGTATGTGTAACCTGCATGTAGCAGAGCTGTATGTGTAACCTGCATGTAGCAGTGCTGTGTACTGTGTAGCAGAGCTGTATGTGTAACCTGCATGTAGCAGAGCTGTATTTGTAACCTGCATGTAGCAGAGCTGTGTACTGTGTAGCAGAGATGTATGTGTAACCTGCATGTAGCAGAGCTGTGTACTGTGTAGCAGCTGTATGTGTACCCTGCATGTAGCAGAGCTCTGTACTAGAAGATGTGGTTTGTAACCTGCATGTAGCAGATGTTGTGTAATTGTGTAGCAGAGCTGTATGTGTAACCTGCATGTAGCAGAGCGGTGTACTGTGTAGCAGAGCTGTATGTGTAACCTGCATGTAGCAGAGCTGTGTACTGTGTAGCAGAGCTGTATGTGTAACCTGCATGTAGCAGTGCTGTGTACTGTGTAGCAGAGCTGTATGTGTAACCTGCATGTAGCAGGGCTGTGTACTGTGTAGCAGAGCTGTATGTGTAACCTGCATGCAGCAGAGCTGTATGTGTAACCTGCATGAAGCAGAGCTGTTGGTGTAACCTGCATGTAGCAGAGCTGTGTACTGTGTAGCAGAGCTGTATGTGTAACCTGCATGTAGCAGAGCTGTATGTGTAACCTGCATGTAGCAGTGCTGTGTACTGTGTAGCAGAGCTGTATGTGTAACCTGCATGTAGCAGAGCTGTATTTGTAACCTGCATGTAGCAGAGCTGTGTACTGTGTAGCAGAGATGTATGTGTAATCTGCATGTAGCAGAGCTGTATGTGTAACCTGCATGTAGCAGTGCTGTGTACTGTGTAGCAGAGCTGTATGTGTAACCTGCATGCAGCAGTGCTGTGTATTGTGTAGCAGAGCTGTATGTGTAACCTGCATGTAGCAGAGCTGTATGTGTACCCTGGATGTAGCAGAGCTGTGTACTGTGTAGCAGAGCTGTATGTGTAACCTGCATGTAGCAGAGCTGTGTACTGTGTAGCTGAGCTGTATGTGTACCCTGCATGTAGCAGAGCTGTGTACTGTGTAGAAGAGCTGTATGTGTAAACTGCATGTAGCAGAGCTGTATGTGTAACCTGCATGTAGCATTGCTGTGTACTGTGTAGCAGAGCTGTATGTGTAACCTGCATGTAGCAGAGCTGTGTACTGTGTAGCAGAGCTGTATGTGTAAACTGCATGTAGCAGAGCTGTATGTTTAACCTGCATGTAGCAGTGCTGCGAACTGTGTAGCAGAGCTGTATGTATAACCTGCATGTAGCAGAGCTGTGTACTGTGTAGCAGAGCTGTATGTGTAAACTGCATGTAGCAGAGCTGTATGTTTAACCTGCATGTAGCAGTGCTGCGAACTGTGTAGCAGAGCTGTATGTATAACCTGCATGTAGCAGTGCTGTATGTGTACCCTGGCTGTAGCAGAGCTGTGTACTGTGTAGCAGAGCTGTATGTATAACCTGCATGTAGCAGTGCTGTGTACTGTGTAGCAGAGCTGTATGTGTAACCTGCATGTAGCAGAGCTGTGTACTGTGTAGCAGAGCTGTATGTGTAACCTGCATGTAACAGAGCTGTATGTGTAACCTGCATGTAGCAGGCTGTGTACTGTGTAGCAGAGCTGTATGTGTAACCTGCATGTAGTAGAGCTGTATGTTTAACCTGCATGTAGCAGTGCTGTGGGAAACGCCAAATGGAAAAGGATTTAGGAAAACTAGAAGAATGGTCAGAACTCTGGAAACTGAAATTTAATGTGGATAAGTGCAAGATAATGCACCTGGGGCGTAAAAACCCAAGGGCAGAATATAGAATATTTGACACAGTCCTGACCTCAGTATCTGAGGAAAGGGATTTAGGAGTAATTATTTCAGAAGACTTAAAGGTGGGAAGACAATGTAATAGAGCAGCACGAAATGCCAGCAGAATGCTTGGATGTATAGGGAGAGGTATAAGCAGTAGAAAGAGTGAAGTGCTTATGCCGCTGTACAGAACACTGGTGAGACCTCACTTGGAGTATTGTGCGCAGTACTGGAGGCCATATCTCCAGAAGGATATAGATACTCTAGAGAGAGTTCAGAGAAGAGCTACTAAACTAGTACATGGATTGCAGGATAAAACTTACCAGGAAAGGTTAAAGGACCTTAATATGTATAGCTTGGAAGAAAGAAGAGACAGAGGGGATATGATAGAAACTTTTAAATACATAAAGGGAATCAACTCGGTAAAGGAAGAGAGCATATTTAAAAGAAGAAAAACTACCACAAGAGGACACAGTTTTAAATTAAAGGGGCAAAGGTTTAAAAGTAATATAAGGAAGTATTACTTTACTGAGAGAGTAGTGGATGCATGGAATAGCCTTCCTGCAGAAGTGGTATCTGCAAATACAGTGAAGGGGTTTAAGCATGCATGGGATAGGCATAAGGCCATCCTTCATATAAGATAGGGCCGGGGGCTATCCATAGTATTCAGTATATTGGGCAGACTAGATGGGCCAAATGGTTCTTATCTGCCGACACATTCTATGTTTCTATGTTTCTATGTTTCTGTGTACTGTGTAGCAGAGCTGTATGTGTAACCTGCATGTAGCAGAGCTGTATGTGTACCCTGGCTGTAGCAGTGCCGTGTACTGTGTAGTAGAGCTGTATGTGTAACCTGCATGTAGCAGTGCTGTGTACTGTGTAGCAGATCTGTATGTGTACCCTGCATGTAGCAGAGCTGTGTACTGTGTAGCAGAGCTGTAGGTGTAACCTGCATGTAGCAGAGCTGTATGTTTAACCTGCATGTAGCAGTGCTGTGTACTGTGTAGTAGAGCTGTATGTGTAACCTGCATGTAGCAGAGCTGTATGTGTACCCTGGCTGTAGCAGAGCTGTGTACTGTGTAGCAGAGCTGTATGTGTAACCTGCATGTAGCAGAGCTGTGTACTGTGTATATAGAGCAGTGTGTCTAAACGCATGTAGCAGGGCTGTGTACTGTGTTACAGAGATGTGTGTGTAACCTGGGAACTATAAAAAAGTGTAAAAAAAAAACATAAAAATTCAGATCACCCCCCTTTTCCCAAAATGAAAATAAAAGAACTAAAAAAATACACATCATGGGTTTCACAATGTGTATAAACACCCATTGTATAAAAATATATTCCCCATACGGCAAACAGCAAAACAGAAAAAAAAAGAGTCCAAATGTCCGATTCGCAGTTTTTGGTCGCTTCATTTGCTACAAAAATGTAAATAAAAAGTGATCAAAAAGTCTTAAACACCCCAGAATGGTATCAGTGAAAAGTTCAGATTGCCCCTCAAATAATGAGCCCCCACCCAGCTCCGTACACATAATTGCTAAAAAGTTATAGGGCTCAAAATATGGCGACAAAAAAATGAATCAGATTTTTATTTTATTTTTTTTATCACTATTAAAACGCAAGAAAAACTATACATATAAGGTATCGCCGGATTCGATCTGACCTGTAGAATAAAAGTAAGTCAGTTTTATCGCACATCGAATGTCGTAAATAAAAATCCTGTAAAACTGTGGTGGAATTGCTTTTTTTTTTTCAACAGGAAGAATCGGCAGTTTTACCATCTGAGAAAATAAAGAGCCTCATCCACAACTACCACAAAAGACTTCAAGCTGTCATTGATGTTAAAGGGGGCAATACATGGTATTAAGAACTGGGGTGTGTAAACTTCTGATCAGGGTCATTTGGGGAGTTTGTGTTGTGATTATGATTTATAAAGAGTAAACACAGTTGTTTGACATAAATGGCTTCAGCCGACCACTAACCATGAGCGAGAGACAAGTGTCCGTGTTATCATTCATATTCTCTGAACAATGGTTAAAGGGGTATTCCCATCATATTGATCACTGTTAAATCTGTTAATGATTTGACAGTGATCATTTTTCTAAATACATTTTATTACCCAATCCCACCCTTTTTTAGAAAATAAGTCACCTCTTACCTGATGTTGTCTTTGGTCTCCCCTGGTTACGGCCACCTCTCCTGTTGAATCCCACCGGGCCGCGCAATGTCCTGAACACGCATGACGCCGCGCATGCGCCATGATGACTTCTTCCTGGCCAGTATAGTAAAGAGCCGCGAACGCGCACATCGACTCTATACTATACAGGCCAGGAATAAGTCACCATGGCACATGCGCGGCGGCGTGCGCGTTCAGGACATTGAGCGCCCCGGCCGGGAGAAAATCTTCAGTCTTCTGCGCAAGCACGACCCGGCCGGGAGAAGAATCCAGGAAGTGAACGTCGCGCTCAAGAAAGGCAAGTATAAAAAAGTGAAGATGAGAATACCCCTTTAAGAAATCATAAGTTCTGCAAGGGTATGTAAACTTATCAGCACAACTGTAAGTAGCTGTGTGATATAAATCTGTGGAATATGGGAAGCATAAGAGGATGTGCACCATAAATCCCATCTTTGTAAGGCCTCTTGCACATGGCCGCTGTGTGCCTGTGGTTGTATTGTGGACCACATACGGCGGTTCCGCAATACACAGGGCACCAGCCGTGTGCATCCCGCATCCGTGATGTCGACCCATTCACTTGAACGGAACGGAAACACGGATCGGATCCCCATAGAAGCACTACAGAGTGCTTTCGTGGTGTTTCTGGCCGTCCCACCGCACAGCAAAAAAGTAGAACATGCTCACTGACCCATTCAAGTTGAATAAGTCTGGATCTGTCCCAGCCGCTGCACGCACGTTGCCCGTGCATTGGGGACTGCAAATTGCTGTCCCTAATGCACGGAATCGACCAACAACGTTTATGTGTAAGAGGCCTAACACTTGTGATCTAGTTTTGTGTGAAGCGGCATATATACATTCATGTTGCATGTATTTATTAATTAGGGCTACCAATTCTGAGTAACTCGGAGTGACAGGAGATTTCCAAAATCTGATTTATTTATTTTTTTATTTTAACCCCTATAACTTTTTTGTAATTATGTTTACGGAGCTGGGTGGGGCTCATTTTTTGCAGGGCAATCTGAACTTTTCACTCATACCATTCTGGGGTGTTTAAGACTTTTTGATCACTTTTTATAAAAAAAAATTGTAGCAAATGAAGCGACCAAAAACGACGAATCGGACATTTGGACTCTTTTTTTTTCTGTTTTGCTGTTTGCCGTATGGGGAATATATTTTTATACAATGGGTGATTTTATACATTGCGACACCCATGATGTGTATTTTTTCAGTTCTTTTATTTTCATTTTGGGAAAAGGGGGGTGATCTAATTATTATTTTTTTTTTTACACTTTTTTATAGTTCCCAGGTTACACACACATCTCTGTAACACAGTACACAGCTCTGCTACATGCAGGTTACACACACATCTCTGTAACACAGTACACATCTCTGCTACACAGTACACAGCACTGCTACCTGCAGGTTACACATATAGCTCTACTACACAGTACACAGCTCTGCTACATGCAAGTTACACATACAGCTCTGCTACACAGTAAACAGCAATGCTACATGCAGGTTACACATACAGCTCTGCTACACAGAACACAGCTCTGCTACATGCAGGTTACACATAAAGCTCTGCTACATGCAGTTTACACATACAGCTCTGCTACACAGTACACATCTCTGCTACATGCAGGTTACACATACAGCCCTGCTACACAGTACACAGCTCTGCTACATTCAGGTTACATATACAGCTCTGCTACACAGTACACAGCCCTGCTACATGCAGGTTACACATTCAGCTCTCCTACATGCAGGTTACACATACAGCTCTGCTACATGCAGGTTACACATACAGCTCTGCTACACAGTACACAGCTCTGTTACATGTAGGGTACACATACAGATCTGCTACACAGTACACAGCACTGCTACATGCAGGTTACACATACAGCTCTGCTACACAGTACACAGCTCTGCTACATGCAGGTTACACATACAACTCTCCTACATGCAGGTTACACATACAGCTCTGCTACATGCAGGTTACACATACAGCACTGCTACACAGTACACAGCTCTGCTACATGCAGGGTACACATACAGATCTGCTACACAGTACACAGCACTGCTACATCCAGGGTACACATACAGCTCTACTACACAGTAACCAGCTCTGCTACATGCAGGTTACACATACAGCTCTGCTACACAGTACACACCTCTGCTACATGCAGGTTACACATACAGCTCTGCTACACAGTACACAGCTCTGCTACATTCAGGTTACACATACAGCTCAGCTACACAGTACACAGCTCTGCTACATGCAGGTTACACATACAGCTCTGCTACATGCAGGTTACACATACAGCTCTGCTACACAGTACACAGCTCTGCTACATGCAGGTTACAAATACAGCTCTGCTACATGCAGGTTACACATACAGCTCTGCAACACAGTACACAGCACTGCTACATGCAGGTTACACATACATCTCTGCTACATGCAGGTTACACATACAGCTCTGCTACACAGTACACAGCCCTGCTACATGCAGGTTACACATACAGCTCTGCTACACAGTACACAGCACTGCTACATGCAGGTTACACATACAGCTCTGCTACACAGTACACAGTTTTGCTACATGCAGGTTACACATACAGCTCTGCTACATGCAGGTTACAAATACAGCTCTGCTACACAGTACACAGCTGTGCTACATGCAGGTTACAAATACAGCTCTGCTACACAGTACACAGCTCTGCTACATGCAGGGTACACATACAGCTCTGCTACACAGTACACAGCTCTTCTACATACAAGTTACACATACAGCTCTGCTACACAGTACACAGCACTGCTACATGCAGGTTACACATACAGCTCTGCTACACAGTACACAGCTCTGCTACATGCAGTTTACACATACAGCTCTGCTACACAGTACACCGCTCTGCGACATGCAGGTCACACATACAGCCCTGCTACACAATACACAACACTGCTACATGCAGGTTACACACACATCTCTAGTACAGAGCTCTATTTGATGGCTACAGTTCTGTACACTCTACCAGCTGCTGTGCACATCTGACCCCTCCCACACACGTGACTCGTCTGATGGAGTTTTGGCTGATGTCTGACGGAGTTTTGGCTGATGTCTGACGGAGTTTTGTCTGATGTCTGATGGAGTTTTGGCTGATGTCTAATGGAGTTTTGGCTGATGTCTGACGGAGTTTTGGCTGATGTCTGACGGAGTTTTGGCTGATGTCTGACGGAGTTTTGGCTGATGTCTGACGGAGTTTTGGCTGATGTCTGATGGAGTTTTGGCTGAGGGACGACGGAGTTTTGGCTGATGTCTGACGGAGTTTTGGCTGAGGGACGACGGAGTTTTGGCTGAGGGACGATGGAGTTTTGGCTGAGGGACGACTGAGTTTTGGATGAGGGACGACGGAGTTTTGGATGAGGGACGATGGAGTTTTGGCTGATGTCTGAGGTCTGATGGAGTTTTGGCTGATGTCTGAGGGACGACGGAGTTTTGGATGAGGGACGACGGAGTTTTGGCTGATGTCTGATGGAGTTTTGGCTGATGTCTGACGGAGTTTTGGCTGATGTCTGATGGAGTTTTGGCTGATGTCTGATGGAGTTTTGGCTGATGTCTGAGGGAGGACGGAGTTTTGTCTGAGGTCTGATGGAGTTTTGCCTGACGGAGGATGGAGTTGTGGATGATGTCTGATGATGTCCTAATATGTATGCCGTACATGAGAGAAAGCAGCGACCAGAGCCTCATTATTCCAGCCCACCTCTGCTGCCAGGGTACGAAACTCAATGGCGTATTCAGCTACGGATCGTGAACCCTGTCTGATGGACATAAGGAGCTTCGCAGCAGAGGCAGCACGAGCCGGCACATCGAATACCTTCCGAAGAGAAGCAACAAAACCGGAAAACTCGGCAACCACCGGATTGTTGTTCTCCCATAAAGGGCTGGCCCAGGCCAAGGCCTTGTCCGAGAGCAGCGAGATCAAGAAGCCCACCTTTGATCTCTCAGTAGGAAAGGCATGTGGCAGCAACTCGAAATAAATGCCCACCTGGTTAAGGAAACCTCGGCACTGAGTTGGCTCTCCCCCAAAGCGCTGTGGAAGAGGGGCAGAACCGGTCATACCCCGAAACACCGCAGGCGCAACAACAGGTGTCGGGGTAGACTCTGGCGCAACAACCGGAGCGGCAGTAGGAGCGAGCCCAGGAGCGACAACCGACCCATCGGCAACGGGAGCGAAATGAGCCGTGCGTTCAAGCAGGGTTTGCAACGCCACAGCGAACCGACCCAACAGGGGATCCTGCTGATCAAGTCTGGCAACCAGCGTGGGTAGCGAGGATGGCCCTGTACCGTCAGAATTCATGGCTTGGTCCTAATGTCACGGAACCATGAACCAGACGTACAACAAGAGATAAGTGAAAATAAGAAGGCTTTATTGAAAATAAAGCTGTAAAGCAAAAGTCCAAACGGAAGGTGAAACCGAGCAGAGTCTTTGCGAAGCCAGAGGTCAGGAACCAGAAGGGTAGTCAGACGAAGCCAGGATCAGGAACCAGCAGGGTAGTCAGACGAAGCCAGGATCAGGAACCAGCAGGGTAGTCAGACGAAGCCAGGATCAGGAACCAGCAGGGTAGTCAGACGAAGCCAGGATCAGGAACCAGAAGCAGCAGCAGTCTTAGAAGCATGTGAACACAAGAGGACCAAGCAAGGAACTGAAGCCACAGACCTCCTATATATATGAGCTAGGCATCCAGCTCCTCCCAGGGGAAGGAGGAGCCGCAGGGTGGAAGGCTACAAGAAACCCAGAAACCAAGATGGCCGCCAGCACATGTCAAACGAAGGAGAGCAGCAAGCAGGTAAGACCATGACACTCCTGGACTGCGGTAATGGTGTCTTAGCGTGTTTCCCCTCACTTTGCAGACGAGTCTGTATAGCTTGATTGCTTGATTACTCTGCTGCCACAAACATGCCATAGTTTACAAGATTTCTGTAGTCTGCGACCCTGCAGGCTCTCTGAAGTAGCGATGCTTTCAGATGGATGTAGGTAAAAAGAAGCCAGATGAACCCCTTCTGTGGGCGCTGCCAAGGATACCGTCACAGTAGAATGTATTCTTCCAAAATCTTTTATTGTCTACACGTTTCAGGGGTGAATAACCCCCTTCATCAGGACAGTGTTACATATATGACAAACAACATAAACATAGTGCTTTGAAACAGTTTTTGGGCGCCAACATGTGGGGGGGGGGATGTCTGCAGGAGGGGCACCCCGGGAGTGACAGAGCTTGTCAGAGTGCTTATGGTGCAGGTCACACCCCACTGTGTGTAATCCTGGATACGTGCCGGGCGTTGGAGCGCTCAGTGAGCTTGAGGGGTGTGGTTAAGGGTCCAGCCCTCGTTCGGGACAAGCAAAATAAGTCGCACTTGCTTCTCTAGTGTCAGAGTTGAGGGGGCGTGGTTAGGGGACTGGCCCTCACTCGCGATGCCTTCACAAGTGCCGGAATAGCCACGCCCCTGTGTTATGTTTCAGGTTCGCTCTGTGCTTCCTGCACTGACCGAGACAAGCCATGATCTAGCGGCAGGGGCGAGCGCTAGATGTTACTGGGGCATGGTCTGTGCCTCAAAAAATGGCTGTAGCATCCTGGATGACCATATTTAGCATCTAGGGTGGCTCTATATAGTTATTTTTGCATACAGTATGAAACGGGTATAGGGGTAAGATATATGCAGTATCCCCTACACCTGGGGCTGCAGAACAGAGTTTTACCACCCCATTTTTGAGATTATGACATTATAAGTATTATGAGCGTTATTACATGTGCATACATACTGGCAAATGCATGATATAGTGTAGAAATTTGTATCATTAGCCCTACTGAGGCGTCTGGGGTGCCTAATATGATCATTTAGGTCGGAATTCTAGGGCCAAGGCTACAATTCAAGATACTTCATTCATGACATACACTCACCTAAAGAATTATTAGGAACACCTGTTCTATTTCTCATTAATGCAATTATCTAGTCAACCAATCACATGGCAGTTGCTTCAATGCATGTAGGGTTGTGGTCCTGGTCAAGACAATCTCCTGAACTCCAAACTGAATGTCAGAATGGGAAAGAAAGGTGATTTAAGCAATTTTGAGCGTGGCATGGTTGTTGGTGCCAGACGGGCCGGTCAGTATTTCACAATCTGCTCAGTTACTGGGATTTTCACGCACAACCATTTCTAGGGTTTACAAAGAATGGTGTGAAAAGGGAAAAACATCCAGTATACGGCAGTCCTGTGGGCAAAAATGCCTTGTGGATGCTAGAGGTCAGAGGAGAATGGGCCGACTGATTCAAGCTGATAGCAACGTTGACTGAAATAACCACTCGTTACAACCGAGGTATGCAGCAAAGCATTTGTGAAGCCACAACATGCACAACCTTGAGGCGGATGGGCTACAACAGCAGAAGACCCCACCGGGTACCACTCATCTCCACTAAGAGGCTACAATTTGCACGAGTTTACCAAAATTGGACTGTTGAAGACTGGAAAAATGTTGCCTGGTCTGATGAGTCTCGATTTCTGAGTCCGAATTTGACGTAAACAGAATGAGAACATGTATCCATCCTCTGATGGCTACTTCCAGCAGGATAATGCACCATGTCACAAAGCTCGAATTATTTCAAATTGGTTTCTTGAACATAACAATGAGTTCACTGTACTAAAATGGCCCCACAGTCACCAGATCTCAACCCAATAGAGCATCTTTGGGATGTGGTGGAACGGGAGCTTCGTGCCCTGGATGTGCATCCCTCAAATCTCCATCAACTGCAAGATGCTATCCTATCAATATGGGCCAACATTTCTAAAGAATGCTATCAGCACCTTGTGGAATCAATGCCACGTAGAATTAAGGCAGTTCTGAAGGCAAAAGGGGGTCCAACACCGTATTAGTATGGTGTTCCTAATAATTCTTTAGGTCAGTGTATATACACCGGCATGCACCATAATTATGACGTACATAACTGCTGGCATTCTTGACGTATATATATACTGGAATAAAACGTGATTGGTATGGTTATTTCTATATACAGTGTGACTCAAGCATACAAACTATGGCTAAAAACTAAAAACAAATTATTTCTGACATATGTTAAAAGAGTAAGTCTAATGAAATACACAAAATCAGTACGATAAAAGGTAATAGTAATGACAATAGAAAGGGAAAAATTATAAAAAGCAATGATAAAAATCATGTGGGCGACTTTGGTAAGAAAGGAAGAATAGACTTGGACATGGCACTGGGTAGGGCATATGGGGGAAAGTGATGGGTGCAGAGGTTCGTACTTCTGCGTGCAAGGGTTTTATAGTTTGGTTTTGTTCATCTCATTCAGCCCATAGGGAGCCAGTGTGTCCAGTTGGTAAATCCAAAAAACCTCCCTTTTGTGGAGATTATCAAATCTATTAAAAGGATTTTCTGGTATTTGTTCAATGGGTGTTACTTTGAACGGATGTTTTTCTTTTTCCAGGGTAGATGTACAGTGTCCGGACAAACTATGTTTGGCATACTGTCTCTGAATGTTATATCGGTGTTGGTTTATGCGACAATGTAGGGGTTGTGTGGTGCGACCAACGTATTGTAGGCCGCAACCACATTCAATGAGGTAGATGACATACCGTTGTTTGATTGGCATGTAATGCGTTGTTTAATAGGGAATGTTGTAGGAAAAATTTGATTCACAACAAATCTGAATTTCCTTACGCATTGTGGTAACAAATTTCTTTCCCTTAAAATGGTGGCTACACGTGTTACAAAGTGAAACTAAGAAACCCAAGAACACAAGATCACCCATAATGCCATGCAAACAACCAATCAGCAGCTATCCAGCCCCTGTGATGTCACTGCCCTATAAAAGCCTTATCCCGTGCAGATCTTCACCATTTCACTGTGAGCTGAGTATAGGGAGAGACGTGACAAGTGCTAGAAACAGTGTTGCTAAAAGCTTTTCATTGTGGTGTATTGGATAGTAGTGATGAGCGGGAGGTGCCATATTCAATTTTGACGAAATTCGCGTAATATTCGCTAGAATATTCGTTTCATATTCGTCGAAATCGAATATTCGTCATTTTTCTAGTTATCGCGATTAATATGCATTTTAAATAATCGCGTATTGCGATTGTAACTTAAAGGCTACTTTCCTATTGGTTTGATATCTAGAATTACCGAAGATGACGAATATGACGAATGTATTCGTCATATTCCTCAAAACGAAGATAACAAAGTATTCTCCATCTTTATTTTAGCTACCTATTCGTCAACTTCGCTAATTCTAGCAATCAAATAGGAAAGTTGACTATAGAGACAGCTGTGTTTAATTTGCTATGCGATTATATTACTTTGCTTCTTTTTTTTTTATAAATAGAATAATTATAATAATTATCAAGTATTATAATTATTCTATTTATTTAAAAAAAAAGCAAAGTAATATAATCGCATAGCGAATTAAACACAGCTGTCTCTATAGTCAACTTTCCTATTTGATTGCTAGAATTAGCGAAGTTGACGAATATGGAGCTAAAACGAAGATGGAGAATACTTCGTTATCTTCGTTTTGAGGAATATGACGAATACATTCATCATATTCGCTAATTCTACCAAGCCAACCATAGTAAACCAGTTCTAAGTTGAAATCGCAATGTGATTAATTCAAGTTATATTAATCGAATTGCGATTTCAACTTAGAGCTGTGTTTCTAATGGGTCTGCTTGCTAGAATTAACGACGTTAACGAATATGGAATATAGCAGTGCTAAGTTGAAATCGCAATTAGATTAATTCAAGTTATAATAATCGAATTGCGATTTCAACTTAGTACTGCTATATTCCATATTAGTTAATTCTAGCCTAATATGTAATATAGCAGTGCTAAGTTGTAATCGCAATGCGATTAATATAACTTGAATTAATCGCATTGCGATTTCAACTTAGACCTGGTTTACTATGGTTGGCTTGGTAGAATTAGCGAAGATGATGAATATGACGAATGTATTTGTCATATTCCTCAAAATGAAGATACCAAAGTATTCTCCATCTTCGTTTTTGCTCCATATTCGTCAACTTTGCTAATTCTAGCAATCAAATAGGAAGGTTGACTATAGAGACAGCTGTGTTTAATTCGCTATGTGATTATATTACTTTGCTTTTTTTTTTATAAATAGAATCATTATAATAATCAAGTATTATAACTATTCAATAAAAATAAAAATAAAGTAATATAATCGCATAGCGAATTAAACTTAGCTGTCTCTATAGTCAACTTTCCTATTTGATTGCTAGAATTAGCGAAGTTGACGAATAGGTAGCTAAAACGAAGATGGAGAATACTTTGTTATCTTCGTTTTGAGGAATATGACGAATACATTCGTCATATTCGCTAATTCTACCAAGCCAACCATAGTAAACCAGGTCCAAGTTGAAATCGCAATGCGATTAATTCAAGTTATATTAATCGCATTGCGATTACAACTTAGCACTGCTATATTCCATATTAGGCTAGATTTAACAAATATGGAATATAGCAGTGCTAAGTTGAAATCCCAATTCGATTATTATAACTTGAATTAATCGAATTGCGATTTCAACGTAATTCTCAAATCCGACAGTACATTCTAGTATGGAGATGTTCCCATGGTGAAGTCGTCAGAAGCGGCAACGGGCACTGACTGGAGCAGCCAGGAATCATAAGGACAGGTAAGAACTACTTTTGGGAAGTGGGAAAGAAAAAAATATAACAATAAAAATAAAAAATAAAAGAATATTCAAAATATCGAATTTATAGCACTGTATTCGAAATATTCGCGAATTAGCGAAGTGCCGATATTCGCAAAAAAATATTTGATATTCGAATATTCGCGCTCAACACTATTGGATAGGGAGAGTGCAGGGACAGTGTAGGGAGATCATAGGGAGAGTTTTTACACACTGAAGGGAGAGCATAGGGAGACCTCAGAAACAGTGCAGGGACTGTAATCTGAGGCTGAAGGGATCCATAGGAGAGCAGTTTGCATCAATCCCTGTGTAGGGCACAGAGCTATCTAAATGAACAGTGTCCTCCTTGTTTAATAGATACACAATTCCATTAGACCTTGATTCTCAAATCACGGTGAATAAGCTGTGTACTACTGTTATTGGGGTGTCCACCTTGTTTAATAGATAAGCAATTCTATTACGCCTTGATTCTCAAATTGAGGTGATATACCTGTCTCATTGTATTGTTTGTGGCATGTCCACATTGATTAATAGATAAGCAATTATATTTGGCCCTGATTCATAATTTAGGGTGATACACCTGTCTCATTCTACTGTTTATAGAGTGTCTACATGGATATTTAACCCTTCTGTTAGCCAAATATTTACTGTGATTTAATGTTACAGAGCGGTAACATTAGTTAACACCCTGTGGGCAGTGCAAATAAGTTGATTCTTTAAGTTCTTTTTAATTAATTGTCGTTTTTTGTCGGAAAAAAAATTATTTTTATCTGAAAAATTATTCTTTCAGCGAAAACATAAGTCTTGTAGCAAAAACAAATTGTCTGTTAGCAAATAAATTAGTATTTTTTAAATAAATGAGTCCAGCTCCAGCATTACAATCCCAGATCCCGATGACGAACAACATTGAGCGGATAACCCGTACCTGTCGACAAAGGATAAACACACAGCAATCCCTTCAGTGCAGCTTGTGTGCAGCCGCAGACATGTAAGGGAATCACAGAACAGTTAGTGCTGTGTGCCACTTGGTCTTAAAGAAGGTTGGACGCAGAATGGGGTCAAATAACTCTTTGTATTAGGGATAAAACCAGATGGGCCGAACTTGCTGGATTGATCAAACATGGCAGCTGGATTGCCATAAGGGAGGAGTGTTGTTGGTTGTTGGAATGAACTACACAAATCACTCCGCCAACTTGACCCAAATTCATCATAGCTATCTTTCAGTCAATGTTTGGCCAGTGTTTTACATCAGTATTTGAACAGTATTTGTAAGCCAAAAGCAGGGGTGGGTCCAACACACAGTGAGATGCAAATAATTCCATTACATTTTATCTCTGTTTTGGTGTCACGGATGGTGTACAGGAAACAAGACAATACAATATGAACAATGACTCACTGGATCCACAACTAAGGAACAAAAGGGAGACCCCTGCAAGAGACCTGCCGCTCTCCCTTATTGCTCAGCCTATGCGACCACCCCAAAGGTGGATGGGCGCATATCCACGTACCTCGACTATCTTACACCTGATGACCCTACAATAGTGAGGGGACACGACCACCGGCTCCCTACACAGACACGGAGGGAGTCAGGGTCACCTGGATCCAGAAAACAGAAAATCATAAATACATAAACAGAACTTATCTTGCAGACGACTGGGGACTGTGGACTGAGAACTAGGAACAGCATGCACACACACTCCAGGAAGTTGTATAAGCCGCACACTACTGCATTCTGGGGAGGAACTTAAAGGGCAGCAATCAGTCCAACTGCATGACAGCTGAGATAGACTAACGAGATGAGGAACTTAACCAAAACAAAGAAACTCAAGGAGGAGGATCTGGAAAGCTCCTGTCAGAGCTTCTCAACTGTCTGGTTGTGACAGTACCCCTCCCTCTACGAGTGGACTCCGGACACTCAGGGCCCACCTTCTCAGGATGGGACCTATGGAAAGCCCTGATGAGACGAGTGGCCTTAATGTCCGTCACTGGGACCCACATCCTCTCCTCAGGACCATAACCCTCCCAATGAACGAGGTACTGGAGGGAACCGCGGACAAGACGAGAATCCACAATCCTATAGAGACCTGAAATTCAAGATTTCCATCAACCATAATCGGAGAAGGAGGCAAAGGCGAGGGTACAATAGGTTGAACATAAGGTTTCAATAAGGACTTATGAAAAACATTATGGATCTTCCAAGTCTGAGGAAGATCAAGATGGTAGGCCTACAGGATTGATGACAGACAGGATCTTGTAAGGCCCAATAAACCTAGGACCCTTCAATTTGATATTCTTGGTAGACAACCACACCAGATCACCAACATTCAGGTCCGGACCAGGCACACGTCTCTTATCTGCCACACGCTTATATCTCTCACTCATGCTCTTTAGATTATCCTGAATCTTTTGCCAAATAGATGACAAAGACGAGGAGAATCTGTCCTCATCAGGTAAACCAGAAGACCCCTCTCCCGAGAAAGTCTCAAACTGCGGATGAAACCCATATGCACCAAAAAATGGTGACTTATCAGAGGACTCCTGATGACGGTTATTTAAAGCAAACTCAGCAAGGGACAAAAAAGAACACCAATCCTCCTGATTCTCCGCCACAAAACAGCGCAGATATGTCTCCAGATTCTGATTGACACGCTCTGTCTGGCCATTCGACTGCGGATGGAAAGCAGAAGAGAATGACAACCGAACCCCCAAGCGAGAACAGAAAGCCTTCCAGAATCTGGAAACAAACTGCGTGCCCCTATCAGAGACTATGTCTGAAGGAATACCATGTAATTTGACAATGTGGTCAATAAATGCCTGCGCCAGCATCTTAGCATTGGGCAAACCAGGAAAAGGGATGAAATGCACCATTTTGCTAAAACGGTCCACCACCACCAGAATCACAGTCTTCCCCGAGGAACGAGGCAAGTCCGTTATGAAGTCCATGGACAGATGTGTCCAAGGACGGGAAGGAATGGGTAAGGGAAGGAGAGGACCTGATGGCCATGAATGAGGGACTTTGGCACGAGCGCAAGTCTCGCAAGCTGCCACAAAACCCTCAACCGACTTACGAAGCGCAGGCCACCAGAATCTCAGAGCGATGAGATCCAGTGTGGCTCTTGCCCCCGGGTGCCCAGCAAGGACCGTATCATGGTGTTCCTTAAAAATCTTGTGTCTCAAAGCGAGAGGCACAAACAACCTCCCAGGAGGACAAAGATCAGGAGCCTCTGACTGGGCTGCCTGCACCTCTGCCTCCAATTCAGGAAAAAGAGCAGAGACCACCACACCTTCAGCCAAAATGGGACCCGGGTCTTCAAAATTCCCACCTCCCGGAAAACAACGTGACAGGGCATCTGCCTTCACATTCTTAACCCCAGGGCGGAACGTGACAACAAAATTAAACCTTGAAAAGAACAAAGACCATCTGGCCTGTCTCGGGTTCAGACGCTTGGCTGACTCCAAGTAGGCCAGATTTTTATGGTCAGTAAACACAGTAATAGGGTGTCTGGCTCCCTCTAGCCAATGGCGCCATTCTTCAAAAGCCAACTTGATGGCCAACAATTCCCTATCTCCCACATCATAATTTCTCTCTGCGGAGGAGAGTTTCTTTGAGAAAAAGGCACACGGTTGCCATTTGGCAGGAGAGGAACCCTGAGACAAGACCGCACCCACCCCTACCTCAGAACCTCAACTATAAAGGGTAACGAAATATCAGGTTGTACCAGGATGGGAGCGGAAGCAAAACTCTCCTTGATATTAGAAAAGGCCTTACGCGCCTCTACCGACCAGGAAGAAAAATCTACCCCCTTATGGTCATATCAGTGAGTGGTTTAACAACAGAGGAATAATTCAAAATAAATTTCCTGTAATAATTGGCAAAGCCCAAAAAACGCATCAGCGCCTTCTGATTCTCAGGAAGCTCCCACTCAAGCACAGCGCGGACCTTCTCGGGGTCCATGCGAAAACCAGAAGTGGAGAGAAGAAACCCCAGAAATTGAATTTCTGGAACCGCAAACACACATTTTTCCAGTTTCGCATATAATTTATTCTCCCGCAGAATGAGCAAGACCTGACGTAAATGTTCCTTATGAGTCTTGAAATCAGGAGAAAAAATCAAAATGTCATCCAAATACACTAATACAAATTTTCCCATTAAATGATAAAAAATGCTGTTCACGAAATGCTGAAAAACGTCTGGGGCATTCATCAAACCAAAAGGCATAACCAAATTCTCAAAATGGCCCTCAGGGGTATTGAAAGCCGTCTTCCATTCGTCTCCTTCTCTGACCCTGACCAGGTTGTATGCCCCTCTTAAGTCTAATTTGGAAAAGACTTTAGCCCCAACAACCTGGTTAAACAGGTCCGGGATCAGAGGAAGCGGATAAGGGTCACGAATAGTGATACTGTTCAGCTCCCTGAAATCCAGACAAGGTCTTAAAGAACCATCTTTTTTCTTAACAAAGAAAAAACCAGCGGCAACAGGTGACTTCGAGGGTCGTATGTGTCCTTTTCTCAGACTCTCAGAGATATAAGCACGCATAGCGACCCTCTCAGGTTGGGAAAGATTGTATAAACGAGATTTAGGCAGCTTGGCGCCTGGGATGAGATTAATAGGGCAATCGTACTCCCTGTGCGGGGGCAAATCCTGAACTCCACTCTCAGAGAAGACATCCGAAAATTCAGAGAGGAAAGGTGGTACAGTCTTAGTAGAAACCTCAGAAACAGATGTTATGAGGCAATTCTCTCTGCAAAAGTCACTCCAACCATTTATTTGCCTCGCTTGCCAATCAATGGTGGGGTTATGTTTAGTGAGCCAGGGTAGCCCCAACACTAGAGGAGTAGGCAAACCGCTAAGGACGAAACATGACACATCCTCAACATGAGCATCACTCACAATTAAACGGATATTGTGAACTATGCCCTTTAATGATTTCTGAGAAAGTGGAGCGGAATCAATAGCAAAAACAGGAATATCCTTTCCCAAAGTGCATACCTGGAAACCATGAGTTATTGCAAATTGATTATCAATGAGATTGACAGCTTCTCCACTATCCACAAAAATCTCACAAAAAATGCTTTTGCTCTCTAGCGCCACCCTAGCAGGCAGGACAAAACGGGAACTACAAGCAAACGGAAAACCTTCAATTTCCGCCTCAACCCTGCCAATAGTAACAGACGGAACATTTTTAAAAGATTTTTTCCTTTTTGTTTCTTTATTACTCCCAGAAAACTGCCTGAATCTCTTAGAGGGACAAACATTTGCCAAATGATTTATACCTCCACAACAAAAACAAACCCTCCCATGCGGGCTGAATTTTCTATTGTCAGAGGCAATCAACCCTAGCTGCATGGGCTCCTGCTCAGAAGGGACTGACAGCGACTGAGACCCCTGCGCACAGAAAGAGACCGCTGCACTGTCCCGGGACTGCGTATGACAGGAAGGAGAGATCTCTCCTCTCTCTCTAAGACGCCTGTCAATACGAATGGCCTGAGACATAGCAGAATCCAAGGAGGTAGGTCTCTCATGAAAGGCAAATGCATCTTTCAATCTCTCTGAAAGACCATGGCAAAATTGACTTCGGAGTGCAGCATCATTCCAACCAGTATCAGCTGCCTATCTCCGAAATTTTGAGCAGTATATCTCTGCGGATTGTTTACCCTGGCATAACAGACGTAGTCTAGACTCAGCCAGAGCAATACGATCCGGATCATCAAATATCTGACCCAGGGCTAAAAAGAATTCATCCACTGAACGGAGGGGCCGTGCCCCCTCCGGCAGCGAAAAGGCCCAGGATTGAGCGTTACCCCTGAGCAGCGATATAATGATCCCCACCCTCCGTTCTTCATCACCAGAGGAATGGGGAAGAAGGCGAAAATGGAGTTTGCAAGCCTCTCTAAAACGCACAAAATACTCACTACCCCCGGAAAACGTATCCGGGAGCGAGATCTTAGGCTCAGAACAAACTCCATGAACGCAAGCTGAACCTGTCACTTGAAACTGAGAAAAAGTCTTACGGAGATCAGCTACCTCCAATGAAAGACCCTGGAAGCGCTCAGCTAAAAGTGAAACCGGATCCATGCTTGAGACGGTTTTGGCGGCTTATAATGTCACGGATGGTGTACAGGAAACAAGACAATACAATATGAACAATGACTCACTGGATCCACAACTAAGGAACAAAAGGGAGACCCCTGCAAGAGACCTGCCGCTCTCCCTTATTGCTCAGCCTTTGCGACCACCCCAAAGGTGGATGGGCGCATATCCACGTACCTCGACTATCTTACACCTGATGACCCTACAATAGTGAGGGGACACGACCACCGGCTCCCTAAACAGACACGGAGGGAGTCAGGGTCACCTGGATCCAGAAAACAGAAAATCATAAATACATAAACAGAACTTATCTTGCAGACGACTGGGGACTGTGGACTGAGAACTAGGAACAGCATGCACACACACTCCAGGAAGTTGTATAAGCCGCACACTACTGCATTCTGGGGAGGAACTTAAAGGGCAGCAATCAGTCCAACTGCATGACAGCTGAGATAGACTAACGAGATGAGGAACTTAACCAAAACAAAGAAACTCAAGGAGGAGGATCTGGAAAGCTCCTGTCAGAGCTTCTCAACTGTCTGGTTGTGACATTTGGACCCTCTCCTGTTTTTGGCTTACAATTACTTATCAAATACTGATGAAAAACATTGACAAAATACTGACCGGCTTTATGGATTCTCAAAATACAGGATTGTTTTTGTTTTACTGTATGTTCTTTTGACGGATCAGAAGAATGAAAACATAAACAGTGATGTTAACACAACTTTACTGACACTGCTGCTGCCCACCCCTCCCGACTATGTCATGGGGCCACTTTTGTCATGATCACTGGTACTGCTGCCACCCTCTCCATTCTGTCATGAGCCACTACTGCCGCTGCTGTTGCCACCGTCCCCACTCTGTCATGGGGCCACTGCTTGAATCTTGGGGCACTGCATGGTTAAGTCCATGCTAATTAATTACGCACAGTAATTCCACAGCTGACAGGGGATTAGCTATGAATCTTGACGCCCTGCACAGTAATGTAGATTGCAATAAATTACATCTGCCTGTAATACTAACGGCACAGTACCTACAGAACGGATTAACCACTTGGCGACCCATGATGTACTAGTACGTCATGGCTGCCAGTGCTTTAGAGACCCATGACGTACATGCAGGAGTTGAGCACTCACTGACAGCCAGGCCCCTACTGTATCTGCCGGCATCAACTGTAAACAGCTATGTTGGCAGATTGACCCCATGTATGCCACGTTCAGCACTGACTGCAGCATACACGGGGCTTGCTGAGTGTTCCGCCCCACTCCAGCCCCATCGGGTCCCCGTGCTGCAGTGACGGGTATCCAATAGCTGAGAAGGCAGCTCGATTCCTTACACAGGTATCGGGGTTTGCCTTCCACTGAGCCTATAAGAGACAGCCTTTTTAGCCTGGGTCTCCTAGGCAACTGTGTACACAGTGCTCAGACACAATGCATTACTATACAGGCTGTATAGTAATTCATTGTAGAGGGGATCAAACCCCAAAAAGTTGAAGTTCCACAGTGGGAAACAAAAAAGTTTAAAACCGTTTTTCATAAAAAAAAAAGTTTCAAGTAAAAAAAAAAAAAAAAACACCCATTTTCCTTACTAAACACATAAAAAGTAGAAAAAAATAAAAATAAAAACAGACATATTAGGTATCGCCGTGTCCATAACGACCGGCTCTTAACAATTATATTATTCACACCATCAGGTGCAAATATTTTTTTATAAAAAACATTTTTGTCACCTTAAATCACTAAATAAGGTGTGTAATAAGCTGTCAAAAAGCTGTATGTATTTTCAGAAAATGAGACACAAAAACATGTTTTTTTTTTCTTTCAAAAATGCTTTTATTGTGTAAAACTGAAATAAATGTAAAAAAGAAAGTAGATATATTAGGTATCGCCGCATCTGCAATGACCTGTTCTATAAAAATATCATATGAACTCCCCCCTCAAGTGAATGGCATAAAAAAAAATGTAAAAAAACGGACAAAAAAGCCGATTTTTGTCGTCTTACATCACAAACAGTGTAATACCAAGCAATGAAAAACCACATGTACTCTAAAATAGTTCCAATCAAACCGTCATCTCATCCCGCAAAAAAAGAGCCCATGCATAAGACAATCGCCTGAGAAAAATATCACATGATCTAACCCCTAAGTTGAATGTCGTAAAAAATTTAAATTAAATTCCAAATATTAAATAAATCATATGTACCCAAAAATGGTACCAATAAAAACATGAACTCTTACCATAATAAACGAGCCCCTACACAATGTTATCAGCAGAAAATGAAAAATTATGGCTCTAAGAAACTGGAGACACAAAAACATGATTTCTTTCAAAAATGCTTTATTATGTAAAACTGAAAAAAGTTAATAAATAAAAGTACACATATTTGATATTGTTGCATCTGTAACCACTTGCTCTATGAAAATAGCACATGATCTAACCTGTCAGATGAACACTGTAAAAAACAAAAAATAAAAACTGTGCCATATCCTTTTGAGCCCTTCCATGTACCCATGCAGCAGTTTACAACCACATATGGAGTGCTTATGTCAACTGCAGAATCAAGGAAATTATTGAGTTTTGTTTGGCTGTTAACCCTTGATGTGTTACAGGGAAAACATGGATTATAATGGAAAATCTGCCAAAAAAGTGAAATTTTGACATTTGATCACCATTTTCCTTTTATTCTTGTGGAACACCTAAAGGGTTATCAAAGTTTGTAAAATCAGTTTTTAATAACTTGAGGGATGTAGTTTCTAAAATGGGGTCATTTCTTAAAAATTTTAAGAATTGCTTCTAAAATTCTAAGCCCTAACATCCAAAAAAATAAAATGGCATACACAAAATAATGCAAACATAAAGAAGACATATAGGAAATGTAAAGTAATAACAATTTTATGAGGTAATTATTGCATTGAAAGTTTGCAACATGAGTTATAATAGTGAAGAAAGGTATTTTTTAAATCTACATTTTTAAATGCAAATAATGAAGTAGACAGAAATCTTACCAGACTTTCTTGCATCGTTACATCGGTGGTCGGGGATGGGGGAAATAATTGCATTACAAGTTTGTAATGTGTGTCTTAATAGTAAAGAAAGGTCTATTTTGAACCTTTATTTTTAAACTCAAATAAAACAGTAGGCTGAATTCTTACTGGCACCTATAATGCATTATTCCCAAAGTAAATTGTCAATAGCAGTGCTCAGTGTGTTTGTAGATGCAGAAGGAAATTTAATTACGCTGCTGTCTTTAAATTATTGAAAATTTTTTGCTATAATTGTTCCATAAATTGTGTGACTGTGTACCAAACCAGTTACTTTTTATTTTGTATTTAATAAAATGTCTGGAATATGGAAGAGTTCAAAGCAAAAGATCTTGAAAAGCCTTATACTCCCAGAGACATATTGTGAACAGCAGCAGTGGCGGTGGTGGCAGCAGCAGCCACCCACAGTTTTCCATGGCTTCAGATAGAGGATATTGCTACTTGGATGGCTCACTCCTCCTCTCAGTCACAACAGGATGATGTGAAGGTCACCTCTAAGTCTGACACTGTCCAAGGTCCCAGCATTCCTCCTACTTACAGCCCCAGAGAAGCCTTTCAGTGGCATCCTGTCTGTCTTCACTGACTCCTTTTAGTGGGGTGCCTTATTTTATTCTAAGAAGAGGCAATAAAACCGCACCACACACTATGGTAGATAGTCAAGAGATTCTCACTGTTGATGACTTGTGTGAAAGCAGTCAGCATTTGGACTGCCTTGAGGAGAAGGCTTGGCAGGAGGCAGGGGAGCCCAGGCATAGCTGTGTTGGTTATGATAATTGTAGCAAAGGTGGTGGCAGTAGGGGCAGTGGTAGCTACTGTGGCAGTTGGGGAAAATACATAGCAGGGAATCAGGAGGGGGTCAA
The DNA here is from genome assembly GCF_905171765.1 of Bufo bufo. Taxonomy (NCBI): domain Eukaryota; kingdom Metazoa; phylum Chordata; class Amphibia; order Anura; family Bufonidae; genus Bufo; species Bufo bufo. The sequence goes on from NC_053394.1 coordinate 28,385,319, forward strand.
TAAGACCTCCATGAGACATCCCAGTCTGATAAAAGTTTCGAGGAGGGTGAGGAGGAGGACGCTTGTGTTGGACAGGACCTGGGAGCCAGATAGAGGTGTTGAGGAGGAGCTAACATCAGGGGAGGAGGGTGGTGGCAGCAGCAGTAAAGTCCAGAGGTGACATATGGCCAGAACCTTCCTAAGAACTGTAAGGTCTACCTTGGAAACTGGTGATGCCGCTAATACAGTGGATGCAGTGGCCCAAAACATGCCAAAACTAAGCCAAGCTCGCCTACTACTAGGTGTGCATGAATATCTCTTGTCTTTGCCCTGTGTAAGCTCTGCAAGAGCAAAATAAGCCATGGGCAGTCTAACACAAACATAGACACCATAGCTTTATCCATAAACAGCCAATCTGCTGCCTTGTATGTTCCATGCTATGCTGTTACTGCTGCCACTACTGTTTCAGCCACATGCCACTATTACCTTACCCTTTCTAGTCTCATTCAGTTTGAGACACCTTTTCATCTGACAGTTATCATTTGTGCATGTATAAATATGGCAAGCATTCTGCTCCCACTAACAAGTAAGATTTGTGCATGTCATATGGGCAGACATTCTGCCCCCACTTAAGCATACTATTTAGAGAATTGGTCCCCCAACAAGCTGCTGTTTTTCCCCATAATACCTTGTATGTTTAATATTATATGTTATATGCCAAAATCAGGGCAATTGGAGCAACTTTGGTTCGGGTAGAATAGATTTGGGTCCAAATTGAACTTTTTGAAAATTTTGGCAAACCTGAAACAAACTGAATTTCAAAAGATTAGCTCAGCTCTATTAATAACAATAGTTTTTGAATAATGTCATAATATAATCACTAAGTGTCTTCAAGGTGGAGATGCTCATTAATTTTGCCCTTGGGCTTTTTCCATAACAAAGGTGCTGGAAACAAGCTACTTCCCTGTGAAGTAAAGCTTATAACTTAATCTACGATTGTTTTAACTACTGTCATGAATAGTGTTGAGTGAATGGACGAAGTATAATTCGATCCAAAGTTTAGGAAAAATCCATTCGCACCAAATCTGAATTTCTTTGATTTTTCTGTTAATAAATAAGTTTTTCCAAAAACGTGTTACAAAGTGAAAGTAAAAAAAGCAGAAACGTGTGATCATCCATAGTGCCATGCAGAAATCCAATCAGCAGCTAGACAGCCCCTGTGATGTCACAGCTTTATAAAACCCTCATCCCACCCGGTTTCCGTCATTTCCCTGTGAGCCGAGTATAGGGAGAGACGTGACAAGCTGTAGGGACAGTGATTAAGAAAGCCTTTAATTATAAAATATAGGATACTAAGAGTTCAGGGACAGTGTAGGGAGATTGTAAGGAGTCTTTTTACATAGTATATGGAGAGTATAGGGAGACTGCAGAGACTAATTTAACAGTGTCCCCCTTGGTTAATAGATAAGCAATTCTAGTTCACTTTGATTCACTAATGTGGGTGAAAAAATGGTTTAATACTACTTCCATTGGGGTGTCCACATTGTTTTATTGATAAGAATTTCTATAACGCCTTGATTCTGTAATTGGGGTGAAAAAGTAGTCTAATACTTCTGCTATTGGGGTGTCCAAAAGTTTTGAGAATGACACAAATATTAGTTTTCACACAGTTTGCTGCTAAACTGCTTTTAGATCTTTGTTTCAGTTGTTTCTGTGATGTAGTGAAATATAATTACACGCACTTCATACGTTTCAAAGGCTTTTATCGACAATTACATGACATTTATGCAAAGAGTCAGTATTTGCAGTGTTGGCCCTTCTTTTTCAGGACCTCTGCAATTCGACTGAGCGTGCTCTCAATCAACTTCTGGGCCAATTCCTGACTGATAGCAACCCATTCTTTCATAATCACTTCTTGGAGTTTGTCAGAATTAGTGGGTTTTTGTTTGTCCACCCGCCTCTTGAGAATTAACCACAAGTTCTCAATAGGATTAAGATCTGGGGAGTTTCCAGGCCATGGACCCAAAATGTCAACGTTTTGGTCCCCGAGCCACTTAGTTATCACTTTTGCCTTATGGCACGGTGCTCCATCGTGCTGGAAAATGCATTGTTCTTCACCAAACTGTTGTTGGATTGTTGGAAGAAGTTGCTGTTGGAGGGTGTTTTGGTACCATTCTTTATTCATGGCTGTGTTTTTGGGCAAAATTGTGAGTGAGCCCACTCCCTTGGATGAGAAGCAACCCCACACATGAATGGTCTCAGGATGCTTTACTGTTGGCATGACACAGGACTGATGGTAGCGCTCACCTTTTCTTCTCCGGACAAGCCTTTTTCCAGATGCCCCAAACAATCGGAAAGAGGCTTCATCGGAGAATATGACTTTGCCCCAGTCCTCAGCAGTCCATTCACCATACTTTCTGCAGAAGATCAATCTTCCCCTGATGTTTTTTTTTTGGAGAGAAGTGGCTTCTTTGCTGCCCTTCTTGACACCAGGCCATCTTCCAAAAGTCTTTGCCTCACTGTGCGTGCAGATGCGCTCACACCTGCCTGCTGCCATTCCTGAGCAAGCTCTGCACTGGTGGCACTCCGATCCCGCAGCTGAATCCTCTTTAGGAGACGAGCCTGGTGCTTGCTGGACTTTCTTGGACGCCCTGAAGCCTTCTTAACAAGAATTGAACCTCTTTCCTTGAAGTTCTTGATGATCCTATAAATTGTTGATTGAGGTGCAATCTTAGTAGCCACAATATCCTTGCCTATGAAGCCATTTTTATGCAACGCAATGATGACTGCACGCGTTTCTTTGCAGGTCACCATGGTTAACAATGGAAGAACAATGATTTCAAGCATCACCCTCCTTTTAACATGTCAAGTCTGCCATTTTAACCCAATCAGCCTGACATAATGATCTCCAGCCTTGTGCTCATCAACATTCTCACCTGAGTTAACAAGACGATTACTGAAATGATCTCAGCAGGTCCTTTAATGACAGCAATAAAATGCATTGGAAAGTTTTTTTGGGGATTAAGTTAATTTTCATGGCAAAGAAGGACTATGCAATTCATCTGATCACTCTTCATAACATTCTGGAGTATATGCAAATTGCTATTATAAAAACTTAAGCAGCAACTTTTCCAATTTCCAATATTTATGTAATTCTCAAAACTTTTGGCCACGACTGTACTTTCAAGGAGAGCTGAACCCATAATAACGATGACTGAGGTTGGTTGATGGTAGAACATCAGTTGAACAAATAAACATCTAGTGAACATTCTTGTGGCCACAGACATGGACATACACATTTTAGCCCTTCGTGGCGATAACAGTAGTTTAAAGTGCACATACACATTTAATGAAATCGGACGATGGACAAAAGATGTTTTTGGGAATGTTCTTTCAAAGAAAGATCTTTCATTCAAGAAAGATCTTTCTTTGAAATATTAAAGGCTGGCAATCTTTTCAAATGATAATGGTCTGTCATTGGTTGGCTTAAGCAACATTCGATGTTAACATTTCAACCAACAAACATTCATTTTGGTTGAAATGGTGCTTTTAGTAGGTCAATGTTAGACTAATGTGTTTGGCCAACTTTAGTCTGAAAGCAATAGTAATAAGGCCTGGAAGAATAGCTATAGTATTTCAGCATAGGACAATGTAATGCTTGACTCTAATTGAAGCCGCTAGACTTTATTTCAGACTGTGCCATTAATGATTGAGACCTGCTGAGCTATAAGAGCTAGGTCTAAGATGAGGACCCTCCTTGCTGTATGGTCGTTCCTAATGAAATTGGTTGTGGAAGATTAAAATAAACATGGCTGCTTTCGTCCAGAAACATCACCATAAGTGAATGTTTGTAGCACAACGTATATTAGAAAGTTGCTGAACTCTTTATTCACAATACAGTCCACATGAAATTCCAAGTTCAACCTTTCAAAGATCAATTATCCAAAACTCTTTGTTAGATTAATTATAACCTTCAATAATGGTTGCCATTATATAAGCATCTCACACTTTTTTAAATGCTGACATAGTTTCTGCCATTGCTATCTCTCGGGGCAGTGCATTTCATAGTGACTGCTCTAACTGTGAAGAATCCTTTCCTGTGTTCCTGTGTCTGAATCATCTTTCCTTCACACATAATGTATGTCCCCTGGTCTTTTGTAAAGTGTCCCGACTTGCTGGTAGAGGAGTCCACTGCATTTACATGCAGTGTTTCCTCTAGACTATGGGGAGAAGCGATCGCTAATGCCATCACTCTTCTCCATACTGCTTTGCTGTTTGCCGGCAGCAGATCGTGCTTACACAGAAGAATCTGCTGCCTGCAAACAACAATTTTTGTGTGTGCACAAACGATCAGATTTCCCAATGAAGGAGCATCTCGCTCGTTCATCCGGTAACCAATCAGTACATTTACACTGCCAAATATGAACGCTCATTAGCAATTATCTTTGGAATTCTTGGCCCTTGTAGAGTTGACCAAGTCCAATTTTTCAAGCCTCTCATTATGAGACATAATCTTGCCATTGTTTATTCAACAAGTTAAAGGGGTTATCCAAATTCTACAAGATCCTGCGCCCGACACCCGCGTCACTCCAGATCCCTGCACGGCCGCTGCTGCCTCTCCCTGGCGCTTGGATCAAACCATCCGGTGACAGGGGAGGGGGGTTGAAGCAGCCAATAGTTGGCCACCATGGAGATGAGCCCCCTTCGGGCCAGTCCCCATTGAGACCTGCTATTGGCTGCACCCCACCCAACGCTCGGATTAAAACATCCGGCGACTGGTGGGGTGCAGCCAATAGCAGGGGAGATACAGGGCGGCCGTGTAGGGATATGAAGCGACGTGGGTGCTAGGAAGCAGGTAAGTATAATGTATACGAGGGGCTTGGGCATTGGGGGGGGTGATCTTTTCAAATTTTTATAACCCCTTTAAGAAACCAGATGTGGATCATTATATATCAATGTTACCTCTCATTTTTATTATGGGTTTTACTGGAAAACATGGACTTTAGAGATTGTTTGACCTGGACAACAATTTAGCGCAAACAGGGTTCTCTGACAACCCTTTGGATTCTCCACAGTATTACATCCTGATGCCGGTTTTCTGACCCATAGCTTTTATGACTATACTCAAGTTTGTTGTATGGTACTGCATATCCAGGACTGTCTGATCTCCATTACCTGAGCTTTGGCTAGGTTAGCTATGCTCTGGTATTTACTGTTTATTGCCCCCCACACACCTGTACATCACTATATTAACATTCTGATGTTTTTGCCTTCAGCAGCCATATCTTCAACCCATTTTCATGTTTTCTGGTTACAATTCCACAAGATGTTAATTGAGCTAATTAAACACCAGCACAATTTAGAGCATCACAGTCCTGGGTACCTTTAACTAACCGTAGTTATGGAATAGGGGGTCCGATACAGTAGGTCAGTTATGCTGCCTGGTGCATTTTTTCTCTGGGTACAGCAGAAACCAGATCATAACATCTCTGGTCAACAGAGGAAAGTGTAAGTGGGAAACCAACTCTGCTGCTTCCATATGCATAATGGGGTAGCCTACAGACAATGCCTTTGAGTATGTTCTTTGTGGTAGATTGGTAGTTGTCTAACATTAAACTTTTGTTTTTCGCATTCATTTCTATTAACTTGAGGAAACAGACAAAAATTTTTGCCAAACTAGAAAAACAAGTCAAGCCTGGCACTCTTCTCTAGATGCATTCATTGATTACAATGTGGCATTTCTGATAGGTGCCAGTATTGAAATACACCCTGCTCATTATCAGAGTGATTCCAATAATAACATAGCTTCTGACAATGTAATATTATAATCGCTAAATGTCATCAGGGTGGATGTTCACCAATTTTGCTCTTGGGCTTTTTACATACTGAAATCTTCTTACACAACCGTGGCAGAATCAAGCTATTTCCTGGGATGCAATTTTCCTGTTCTCACACTGTTTGTTACACCTGATGTGGCAATGTTTAGATAAACCATTTTTAGACGTATGGACAGCGGAAAAAATAAGAGTGACTGTTCAGTAGAGCTTACAGCTTAATCTACCACGGTCATGTACAATGAATTATTGACATTGAAGTTGAGTCCATATATTAAGTCTCCACTTATTAAAGATCTCTAAACAACGAGCATCTAATAGGTGGCCAGAGGGGGCAATTTAATTATTATTTGGCAAATTGACAATATTGGTAACGATGAGATCAGTCTGAGAGCAATAGTAAGATGGCCAGGAAGTATAGCTATCGTATTTAGGCATAGGACAATGTCAATCTTGACTCAACTGGAAGCCGCTATACTTTATTTTAGATGACTGTCCCATCAATGATTGAGAGTAAGACCTTTCAACCAACAAACATTCATTTTAGTGGAAATTGTCAATTTTGATCAATGATAGACTAATGTGTTTGGCCACCTTTTATCTGAAAGCAATAGTAAGAAGGCCTGGAAGAATAACTTTAATATTTAGGCATAGGACAATGTAATGTTTGACTCAAATAGAAGCCACTAGACTTTATTTCAGACTGTGCCATCAATGATTGAGACCTGCGGAGCTATAAGAGCTAGGTCTAGGATAACAACCCTTCTTGGTCTATAGTTGTTCCTAATGAAATGAGTTGTGGAAGATTAAAAAATGGCTGCTTTTCCTCCAGAAACATTGACATGGGTGGGTGATTGTTACACAACGTACAGTCTATGAATTGGATTTCCAGTGTAGCCCTATTTGGGGGTGGGGGTATAAGTAATATTCCTGCCACAGCAGACTCTGTCGCTGACCTGTGTGTATAATGGGACCTAGAGCCTTTGCTGAATGGAAGAGTGGGAACATAAGTGAAGTATATCAGTGCCTCCACCCAGGTTAGAGCCTCTGTATTACAGGGAGGATCTCTTCCTGGGACTTACCTATGAAGTATAGTTAGCAGCTTTAACAAGGATTACTGTACTAATCTCACAGTCTGAAGAATACATATAACCATAAGGTTATAACAGTAACTTCATAAGGGTAGAAATGATAATAGTGCATACATGCAGTATACTGAGAACGCAGCAGTATTGCAATAATCAGAGATCATGCAACTATCTTAAGTTATATACCCGGGTATATATATAGAAAGAGTCCTGTGCACGATACCTCCAGACAACAGAAGAGATGATCCAGGTGCAGGGGCCCCTGTGGATGACTGTAGATCCAGGACTCTTTCAGATGACAGACACCTGATCAGAAGAGGACGACGACAATGATGAAAGGACTTCTTCCAGGCAGTAAACAGGGCAGCAGCAACAGTAGTAGATGCAGGCCTGACTACCCTAACACTGAGTCCTTAACCTGCCAACTAATATACCACTGCAACCAGGCCTCTAACTATCTAGTTGGCCATCAGAAGCCTAACCTATCACTACCCTGAACTACAGTGGATATAAAAAGTCTACACACCCCTGTTAAAATGTCAGGTTTCTGTGCTGTAAGAAAATGAGACAAAGATAAATAATTTCAGAACTTTTTCCACCTTTAATGTGACCTATAAACTGTACAACTCAATTGAAAAACAAACTGAAATCCTTTAGGTGGAGGGAAGAAAACACAGTATGCGTCCCCTTCATCAGGAGCAGAATGTTATCACATAATGTTATCACATAAAACAAACAGACATTTTATACCTACAATATGGGGTCAAAACAATGAGGGATCAAACAGTATGGTGTCCTGAGTGATGTCACTTCCGGGTCGAACCAGGTTCGACCCGGAAGTGACATCACTCAGGACACCATACTGTTTGATCCCTCATTGTTTTGACCCCATATTGTAGGTATAAAATGTCTGTTTGTTTTATGTGATAACATTCTGCTCCTGATGAAGGGGATGCATACTGTGCCCCGAAACGCGTAGAGCTCTTTGTTCCTGCTGTTTTACAAATAAAAGGAAATTGCAAGAAGTACCAAGTTTGGAACTGCCGCCTCTTCCTAAAACCTTTGAAGCGATCCAGGATTGGGAGGAAACTTTTTTGGGTGTCTTGAGCTTATCCCTCAAAATTTCCTCCCCGTGAAGTGAGTGGAGAATATTATCATTTATTTATTTGATTGCATCAAGTATATACAATTTTATCATTTATATATTGTTTTATCCACTTATATGCATAGGCCCTCACGGGTCCAACATCTGGTAGCACCATTTACACCTGCACTTTCTGATCTCTGTGCAAGATTTCCACTCAGGATCTGAGTGTTTTATTTCACCATCTATTTCATTTACTGCTATTACCACGACCTGGTAAACACAAGTACTGATCCTAATACCTCTAGACCTCCAGTGCGACTTTTATTAACTATTATTTATCACTGATCCGCACGTTTTTGAGTATATATACCTCTTAAATATGGTTATTGTCCCCTTTCTCTTTTGACTGGCGCCGAACATTGTGGTTTCTTCTTTTTCCTCTATATCCACACATATAGCATCTTATGCTGGTCCCCCTCATGGCCCTATGTGTCACAGCACACATCCCCCATAACAGTGCATCATCCACAGATCCTCCATAACAGTGTGTCAGCCACAGATCCCCCAAACCAATGTCATCCCCAGACCACCATTAGTTAAAAAACCACCAAAAGCACACCTTTTGGTTCAAAATATTTTTTTTCTTATTTTCCTCCTCAAAAACCTAAGTGCGTCTTATAATCAGGTGCGTCTTATAAAGCGAAAAATACGGTAAGTAACACAGACCAGAACTACTGGCTCTGTGTGAGGGAGATAAAGAGGAGCAGGTGGCAATCTATTCCTATACACTCCAGCCTCACTAGCTGATCTTAAGGATAGAAATACTCAAAGCCCTGCTTATCTATTCCTCCTAGTTATATAGATTACACATGCCACTTGCCTTAGACTTCTGGAGACATAAGATGTCTCCTTCCTGCAGCTCTGTCCCTCATAGCTCTGACTCACTGTGTTTACATAACAATCTTGCACTGAATCTCTGGGGTTTCTGAAGCAAAGCAGCAGGGGCAAAGAGGGTAAATACATTACATCTCAGCAGTATTAGCAGTTCCCTACACAGCATAATGCTATTTTGTGTCTAGTAGCAATCAAAAAGTGTATAATTGATTGGTATTCAAACAGGAAATCCTCCAAACCAATTGATAACAGCGCCAAATCTGGCGAGGAGGAGATTGGAATTCTGCAGACCTCCAAGAGGAGAGAGAAAACCCACCCCCACAGTTCTTGAACCTTAGGACAGTTCCGCCATATGTGTATGTAAGAACCTTCTGCCATGTGACATCTCCAACAGATCGCATTATTTTATGGAGATATTGAGGAGTGTAGTATAAAGGTTGCAGTAAATGAAACTCTCCATTGGTCTGATGAGAATTGTTGTTTTAGATGGTCTTAGATGGTTATCAGATGGTCTCATGGAGATAATTCATAGAAGGAGAGTGAGTTGGGAATATTGTTAATAGGGTTAGTTGAGAGTAAAAGTTGGCGAATCTGGAGATATTTATAAAAGTCCTTATTAGGAATGTTAAAGGACTGTTTAAGGGAGTTAAAGTCTACCAATAAATTATTATTCCATAGGTGCGAGAAGGAGTGGAGGCCTGACTCTATCCAGTTTTTTATACATAAATCAGGAATTACCAATTCGCATACAGTATCTCTAATAAGGATGTAGAAAGAGAGATTGGAATTAACCCATCTGATTTGATTCGAGATTTCCAGATCCTTGAAAGAGACTAGAGATGAACGAATCGAAGTTGACGAAGGGGGTAGATAGTGTAGATAGAGAGTGGCATATAGGAGGGGACTGTGGGGATTTAATGGGGGCTGGTGTTAGTGAGGAAAGTAGGGAGGTGACTGGGAAGAACTATACACACATGAAAAGTAGAGCTGCTTGTAACATGGACCTATTACTTATAAACATCAACCAAGGTACCCAAAAAATCCCAGATATTCACTTTCCAGGAACAGAATGTGGGAAATCAAATAGTAACTTAAAATGTATGTTCACAAATGCCAGAAGTCTAGCAAACAAAATGGGGGAGCTAGAGTCTATGGTACTAGAGGATGACATAGATATAGTTGGTGTGGGTGAGACATGGTTGGACTTCTCTCATGACTGGGCTGTTAATATTCAGAATTTTACATTATTTAGGAAAGACAGGGCCAATAGAAAAGGCAGTGGCGTGTGTAAGTAAGGACTGATATGAAGGCAAGTGTAAAAGAGACAATTGTGGGTGAGGATGGTGAAGCCTTATGGGTGGAATTACAAAAGGAAATCAACTCTGGAAAACTGATATGTGGTGTAATCTATAGACCCTCTAACCTCACAGAGGAGATAGAAGTTCAACAAGTATAACCAAAAAGAGAGGGCTGCACAGGCTGGTACAGTGGTCATAATGGGAGATTTTAACTTCCCAGATATTGACTGGGGTCCTGGTTCTGCCTCAACTCAAAGGGGAAAAAGTCCTTAACTTGCTGCAGGACCACTTTATGGGCTAGTTTTATGGGCTGTTGGATCTGGTAATTTCTAATGATGCAGAGCTTGTTGGTAATGTTACTGTTCGAGAAACACTAGGTAGTGACCACAAGAAGCAAACTGTTGCTGGGAGAGCAAAAACACAAAATTTTAAAAAGGCCAAATTGTTGAGGGCAGCATTTCAAGGCATAGACTGCAAGCAGCTACTGTCACATTATAAGGGCTCATGCACATGACCGTTGTTTTGGTCCGCATCCCAGCCGCAGTTTTTGCGGCTTGGATGCAGACCCATTCACTTCAATGGGTCCGCATCCGTTGCTCTGTTCCGTGGTCCGCAAAAAAAATATAACCTGTCCTATTCTTTTCCATTTTGCAGACAAGAATAGGCAGTCATATTAATGGCTGTCCGTGCCGTTCTGCAATTTGCGGACCGCAAAACACACAATGGTTGTGTGCATGAGGCCTAATACTGAGGATAAATGGGAGAGCTTTAAATCCACATTGAGTAATCACACTGCAAAATTTATTCCTGTAAGTAACAAGTATAAACGGTGTGAGACAGTGATAGATATCACACAGGTTAGAGGCAAGGAAGGGGTGGATAGTGCGGTCCACACCCCTATTTCACCACAGGTGAGACCAGCTGGAGGTACTCAGGCTGGCATAAAGCACCTCCCAGGGTGTCAGTAAGGGGGGAGTTTGTTACCCGTGGACAGAGGCCTGGAGACTCTGGGAGTGTGGTATTAGCCGGGCAAGGCTGAGGGGCCACGAGGCTGGGTGGTAGCCTGGAGTTGGGGGACGCAGCGATGCCTGGGAGGATCGCAGGGCCATAGTCAGGCAGACTACTGAGTCTTAATCCCCCACAAGCGACATTGGACTTAAGACAGTGGGTGTACTATGCTCTGTACAGCCAGGAGACTGTGGGACATTGGCTGGGAAAGCCGCATCGATTCCCAGCATGTGAACTGTACTTAATAGGTGAGTCAGGGACGTTAATTTATTAGTTAGAGCCTGGACGGGCGAGTGTTTATTGTTTTGTTGTTCTGCTTTTGCTGGTGTGCCACAATAAATGCACTGTTTGGACCTGGTGTCCTGAAGCCGTACTTGTGAGGATGATCCCCTGAAAGAGAGCTACCCCTCACAACGGCTAAAATTAAACCCCACATGGCTTACAGCTTCTGTAAAAAGGGCAATAAATGATAAAAAAAAATGGCATTTAAAAAAAATAATAATCTGAGAGGTCAGCTGTACCCTTTGAAATTTACAAAGTGCTTAATGAAATCTGTAAAAAATAGACATAAAATCTGCAAAAATGCAAAGCGAACAGCAGGTGGCAAAAGAAAACAAAAAAAATCAACACATTCTTTAAAAATAAAAAAATTGAAAGAAGAATGAATAGCGCCACTCACTGTCAACTTTCTTTGACAAAGCGCAGGTTAGCGCTAAACTGCTGTTGCCTGATTTATCTGTGCGGTGCCCCGCATCTACCGTGATTTTACTTACAATAAAGCTGCAAAAAGAAAGTTGACGGTGTGCCGCTATTCATTCTTCTTTCAATTATTTGATTATCCATCTATTCATCTATTCAGCAGAGCACCACCCAACTATTACATGATAACGGTGCAGGTGTGAATCCTGATGGACATTGACCACACTAGGCATTGCCGACTGCGTTTTTCTTTATATGGACATATTCGTAATATTCTAAAACAAGAATATATAGCAATATAGCGAATATTCGGAATTTTTTTTTTTATATAGAGCAATTTAGCTAATATAGTGCTATAATCTTTTTTTTCAATAGTTGAATTTGTTTTCCAATCTGAACTTCAGATGAGAAAAAAATTACAACTATTAGACAAAGAAGATTATAGCACTATATTAGCTAAATTGCTCTATATTCGTTTTTTTCGAATATTCGCTATATTGCTATATATTCTTGTTTTAGAATATTAAGAATATTCGAAAAACTAATATATTCGATATAGTGCTATATATTAGTTTTTTAGAATATTCATAATTTTTCCCATTTAAAGTCATGATTCCTCCCTGCTTCTTTCTTGTGGGCCAATGAGTCATTGGCCCACAAGCATGAAGCAGGGAGGAATCATGTTTTTACTCGGCAATTGAAAAATTTGCCATAAAAAGTCGCAATAAAAAAATATCTCGAATATTCGAAATTACGAATTTATATCACTATATTCTAAATATTCGCAAATTTTCGAAGTACCTATATTCGCGATAAAAATTCGCAATTTGAAAATTCGTGATCAACACTACTGATGAGAGCTGAGGAGCAAAGCAACATACACTGCGGTATCACACGCTTGTTGGAGAAGCCATTGTTCGTTTCACAGTCACCAGCTGATGCAGAACAGACCCGGGTTGGTAAGATTGATCGTGCACGCACCTTATTAGTGTTGGCGCCTAGAGACTGAGATCAGGCCTGTAGGTAGTTAGTTAGGGTTTCTGTTTGTGTCAGGCTACAAGGATTTTTAACTGTTCATTACAAGGTTTCAGTTCACACCGGAGAGCTGATAAGCTTCACCACAAACTTAAGCCAGGCTAGCGTTTACTCAGAAGAAACAGTAAGGTACATGCTACATGACGAGTTATTGGAGGTGGAATAATATAGTGTATAATAAGATTGTAAGCTGTTGTGCTGCACTGCAGGCTAGCCCGCACCAGGCACACAAACAGCTGTTCCTGATTTTTAGGGTAATAACAGGTGAGATGTGGCTGTTTTAGTTGAGCCCCCAGTAGGTAAATTATCGCCCTTACCTCCAGCATCCACCGGATGGCACCGCGCTGTGCAACACAAGGGTCTCAGCCGACTGCCTGGGTGTATGTAAATTTAATTGTATGTTACCAGCATTTGTGGTCGTGCTCATTAAAATACTGTTTTGGCAAAAGCTGGTGTTGGAGTTGCTTTCCTCGTTTGTCACTTTGCTATATCCTGGGGATCCCACCCCATTACATGGCTTACTCTGGTACATTGATACATTTCAGTATCCAAGGAGGTATGAGATACTTCCTTACTACTAATGGCTATATCTCAAGCCGTGTAACAGCTAGAGATATGAACCTGATCTTGTTTAAAGCTAAGAATAAGTTTTAAAACAAGACCAAGTGCTATACAGCCTGAGATATAACTATTAGAAATATGTAGGTAATGCAGATCTCACTCCTGATTTATTTCAGTGGCTAGATCTTGGTCTTGTTTTAAAGCTTAGATTCTGAGCTCAAATCTTTAGGTTCTATACACTCTGAGATTATCCATGTTCAAGCCCCCCACCCCTGCCCGCTTCCATTCAGCCTGCCAACACTGAAGAAGACAGGGGACAGTGGAGGAAGTGTTGACCGGCTGCAGGGACAGGAGGTTTAGATCCTACTGCTCCTGTTTAACCCTACATTGCCTCAGAGGTGGGATAATGCTGAGTTCACATTAACATTTTTATTTGTTTTGTACTGCTTCATTATAGGAGCAGAACAAAGAAAATAATGGAATCAGCATTTCTTTCAAATGACAGAAAACGTCAAGTAACCGAGACTATAATGGTATCTAGTTTCCATTAGAAAACTTGTCATTTTATCAGACAAAAAATTTCAGCATGCTCTATTTTATCCTCATATTTTTGTCAAATGCTTTTGACATATTTTGCCAGTCCAGCTAAATGTCCCTGTATAGATAGGCAGGACAGTAACTTGCCCTCCCTAAACAGTGTCAGGCTATACATGTCTCCTTTCCTCTTTGAAAAATACTCACCTCTCCAAGGTTTCCACTTCCTCTCTCTCTTGCTTTCTGGAGATGCAAGTTACTTTAGCTTCCGATATTGCTACATGCATCCAAAAAAGAAAAGAGTTGAAAACTTCTTGGTTTGGCAGCATCTGTTCTTAGCATCAGAAAAGCAGCAGTATGGCAGATTAGCCATTTAGCCCTGACCTAAGCCCTCTTTAAGTCTTGGCACAAAAAGTTGTTTTTCATTGCATGCTACTTGTGTAACACTCGCACATGGAGTGCACACCTAAAATGGAAGTTGTCTTTGAATTTCCACACAGGAATTAACATTTAATAAGTGTACTCATAAGGCCCAACATTCGTTCCACAGATCTCACAGAGGGAACTAGTTAGATGTGGTGATTTCCCTTTAACTTGACTCTCCCTTTTTCTCAAGGGGAGGCAACTTCTGACTTACCCATAGCAGGTCTTTGCTCTAAGCTGTGCATCCCTCATGTACCTCAGTCTCTATCATCATTAGGTCCACGCCTTTTGGTGGGCACACAGCAAAGCAATTTACTCAAACTATGCTGCACTGGACTCTTTCTGTCCTCCTGTCTCTGGCTGTCTCACTGTCTTACTGTGTTACACTCCTGGCCCAGTCTGAGGTCTCGTCCTTTCTGCTACCCCGGGCATTTGCCCAACCACTGCTTGCTGCTTGGAATTCCCATGTGTCTGTGTACTCATATAAATCCAGACTATTCCCTCATGGACAAGGCTCTGAACTAACTGTAACACTCTCCCTTGGGAATAGTGCCTGAATCCATTCTTCCCCATCATCATTCCAAGACCGATATAATGCCAAGCTAAGCCGTGAAACCACAAGCCAGCCAACTAAATTAATTACAGCTTTATAATTGCTTACCATAAAGTAAAACAAACCATAAAAGTTAACTCCAGGGTGTTTCACAACTTCACACATGCATTACCTATCCCTCCTTTTCATCGCCTCAAGGAGCAAGGAGACTAGAATTTTTCCAAGTGGTGAAGAGGCATTTATTGCCCCAATGAGATATTGGACAAAGATTTGGGCCTAGACTGGGCACCTTTTTACAGAAACTATGGCTGGAGCCTTGTAAACTTTCTTTACTTCACTTATTCAATAATGAGACATGAGAAGGCAGAATATTCACGTAAAATAGCAAGTATCACTATTCATTACTTGTTGCTTCTTTTCCTAAGCTATATATTTTGACACCTTAACCTTGCACTTGATTCCATAAGCCAGCCTTTGAGATGGAACGAAGTAGTGATGAGTAGAGTTGAGCGGACACCTTGAAGTTCGGGTTCGGCTGAACTTCGCAAAAAAAGTTCGAGTTCGGGACCCGAATTTGACCCCGAACCCCATTGAAGTCAATGGGGACCCAAACTTTGGAGCACTAAAAAGGCTCTAAAAAGTCATGGAAAGGGCAAGAGGGCTGAAAAAGGTAGCAAAATGTGGTTAAGAGCATGGCAAATGCTCTGCAAACAAATGTGGATAGGGAAATGACTTAAAATAACATAACATAAGTAAAAATAAAAAATAATAATCTTGATCTAGGAGGAGGAGGTCCATATGGAGTAGGAGGTTGAGGAGGCGGTGGATTTGGCGGTGTAGGTGGAAACGGCGGTGGAGGAGGAGGAGGTAGCCAACACTGGTTTTCGGTTTTGTTTTTTATTTTATTATTATTATTTTTTGTTTAAATTTGGGTAGACCCCAAAACATTGGGAAATATAAAAAATAAAACAAAGAGAAAGTGCGCTGGAGTACAACAATGGCTGGGTGAGGCCGGTATACATGTCTATTCTGCACAAGGTACGGACAAGTCCTGTGGGATCCATGCCTGGTTCATTTTAATGAACGTGCGCTTGTCCACATTGGCTGTGGACAGGTGGCTGCGCTTGTCTGTGATAACCCCCTCCTGCAATGCTAAACAAACTTTCAGACAATACACTGGCTGCAGGGCAGGCCAGCACCTCCAAGGCGTAAAGGGCAAGCTCAGGCCATGTGCCCAATTTGGAGACCCAGAAGTTGAAGGGGGCAGACCTGTCATTCAGTACGTGTAGGCGTGTGCACACATACTGCTCCACCATGTTGCTGAAATGCTGCCTCCTGCTAAGATGTTCCATATCAGCTGGTGGTGCTGGTTGTTGTGGCGTGCTGACAAAACTTTTCCACGTTTCGGACATGCTAACCCTGCCTTCTGAGGTTCTGGCGGTGCCCCAGCTGCGTTGGCGACCTCTTCCTCCTCCTCAGCCTTTGCCTTGTGCTTCCACTGAGCAGCGTGCGCTTGTACTCGCGCATCTTCCAATCAGTAACAGACATTTTTGCTAAATTTAGTTCCCTGTCAGCAATGCAGAGCAAAGGTTTTTCACCGGCAAAAATGGGTTAATGTCAACCATCAATGTAACAGATGATTTTTAGAAATTTAGGTCCCTGTCACCTATGCAGAGCAGGGGTTTATTCACGGCAAAACTAGGTTTATGTCACCCACCAACGGAACAGACGATTTTACAAAATTTAGGTCCCTGTCACTTATGCAGAGCAGGGGTTTGTATACAGCAAAAATGGTAAAATGTCACCCGAGAATGTAAAAGACGCTTTTGCACCCTGCTCTCTCTTCTGCTGTGCGGCTGGTGCCTCTGTGCGACCACTGCCTCTTTCTCCAAACTGCACGCGTCACTCGCATGACCTTGATTCCATGTGGGGTCGAGGACCTCATCATCCTCCATCATCATCTTCCACCCACTCTTTACCCCTGCCCTCCTTGTCGGTCTGCAGACTGCAGAAAGCCACAGCAGTTGGCACCTGTGTTTCATCATCATCAGAGACGTGCTGTTGTGGTCTTCCCTTGTCCTCATCCTGAAACATAAGTGGTTGGGCATCAGTGCACTCAATCTCTTCCACTTCTGGGGCAGGGCTATGTGGATGGCCCACGGAAACCCTGCCAGCTGAGTCATCAAAAAGAGACTGCTGCATGACTTGGGGCTCAGACTGCTTGGCTGATTTGCAAGGGGGTGAGTTGAAAGACAGATGGCCATGGGCTGTAGCTACCAACTCTGAGCTTTCAGCAGGGGACTTGGTGGGAGATAACGTGAAGGAACTGAAGGCACTGTTAGCCACCCAATCTACTATCGCCTGTACTTGTTCTGGCCTCATCATTCATAAAGCCGCATTCGGGCCTACCAAATAATGCTGAATGCTCGTCTACTCGCACCTGAGGAAGGTGTTTCACTTGGACATGTAGCTTGCACAGATCGACCACGTCCTCTCCCTGCAACAGGACCTCCACTAGCAGCACCACGACCTGGGCCACGTCCCTTATTTGACGCTCTCCTCATTCTTTGCGTTCACCCACAAAACTAACAGATGGTTTATGTCAGGCGACAATGTAACCGCCAATAGTCAACAATTAAGTTCACTGACAGTAAGGCAGTGCTGGTGTCATAAAGAGAAAAAATTTCTTGAGGTCACGCAACAGTGTGATAGTTGAATTTAATACAAATACTTCACTGTCAAAAAAAATTTGAATTTGTCCAACAGCAATGTAACAGCGATATTTAATGGTTTTATTTGACTGACAGAAACGCAGCGTAGGCTGCAAATGTACTTTCAAGCAACAAAAATTAGAATTTTTCAACTAAAAATTTAACTGCAGTATTTGGCTGTTTTATTGGACTGTCAGGAATGCAGCACAGGGCAAAAAGGTACTTTATTGGCCCAAAAAAGGTTTTTTATAACCCTAAATGAAACAAATGAGATTATATTGCACTCTCACAAATGAAGCACAGGGGGGTTTTAAATAAAAAATGGTGGATATGTGACCCCTACAATGGAACAGATGGATTTGCTGAATTTATGTGCCTGCCTGTCACATGTGCAGGCCTCAGAGGTACTTTACACCCAAAAATGGGAATTTGAAGCCCAAAAACGTAACAATGGTATATACTGGTTTTATTTGACTGACAGGAATGCAGCGCAGGCCGCAAATGTACTTTCTAGCAACAAAAATTTGTTGTTTTTTTTTCAACAAAAAATGTAACTGCAGTATTCAGCGGTTTTATTGGACTGTCAGAAATGCAGTACAGGGCAAAAAGGTACTTTATTGCCCCCCAAAAATTATTTATTTAACCATAAATGAAACAGATGGATTTAACTGAGCTTATATTTCAATCTCACAAATTAAGCACAGGTTTTTTTTTACATAAAAAATTGAGGATATGTCACCCCTACAATGGGACAGATGGATTTGCTGAATTTATGTGCCTGCCTGTCACATATGCAGGCCTCAGAGGTACTTTACAACCAAAAATGTAAATATGTCACCCCACAATGGAACAGATGGATTTAACTGATTATATTTCGCTCTCAGAAATGCAGCACATGGGTACTTTACAGAAACAAAATGGGGATATGTCACCCCCTGGGTCCCTGAACTCACAAACGGTATTATTTTCCCTTCCCCTGGCACATATGCAATGCAGGTGCACTTTAAAAATGGGTATATGTCGGCAACTACAAGAACAGGATTAAATGATTGTCCCTGGCACATATGCAGTGCTGGTGCACAAAATGGCCACCGACGCCCACCTAACTGACGGATTAAAACTTTTTTTTCAGTCTCACTGGGCTCAGGGCAGGGTACAAAAATGTTGCATTGCACCCCAAACATAAAACACTGTAGATCGCAGACTTCACACCAAGTGCAGATATCAGAGTCTTTCCTAATCTCTCCCTTACAGCAGCAGCATCCTATCCCTACAACTAGTAAGAGCAGAGTGACGTGCGGCGCTACGTGACTCCAGCTTATATAGAGGCTGGGTCACATGCTACACTGGCCAATCACAGCCATGCCATTAGTAGACACTGAAATGTTCAGGTTCGGGTCCGGGTACAAAAAAACCTAAAGTTCGGTACGAACCCCGAACTTTACAGTTAGTGTTCGCTCAACCCTAGTGATGAGCAGATTTCTTTAAATTCAATTAGGATTTAACTCGACTGAATCAGTGGAATGATTCTATTTGTGTCCAAACAAATTCAGCTAACAGGACTAGGACTATATCCAACTCATCTCAAGCTCTTTCATGCCAGTACATCATTAGCAATCTTAAAGTGATGCCATTTTGAGAAATTCACCTAAATGAAATCTCAAAAAATTTGGATTTGACACAAATCTTTGGAAAATTAGGGTCCAATTTGATGACTTTATAAATCACTGAGAAAAATGCACCAAAAGGATATGCCACTGACTATACTAGCTGGTCATACAAGCAGATATTAAAAGCTGAGACTTTCGCCAATATATTCCTGTCAGGAAAATATCGGAGCCCATCATTGCACCACGTCACGGTCACTCAGCATGGCAAAGGGTCCTACCACTACGCTAACTGTGGTGTGAACACGGTCTGAAGGTGATGTAATCCAGCTCACAGCCCAGCCTGCACACAAATGCCTAGCAGGACAGCCAGTGCAATGTGAACAAAGCAAGGCTGTGAGCCCCACCCATATCAGACCATGTGATGGAGGATTCCAGGTGCAAAGGAATGTTCAATTGCCAGATGAAGGCACATTCAAGACATATAAAACAAAATCACTGTAGAATTGCAGTGGCCAATATGGCGGAACTGCTCAAACCCCAAACACTGTAGCGTGTTTCTCATTGGGTGAGCAGTCCCATCGCATGTGAACCACAGAAATATCGTGGCAGATATGGAGGAGCTGCTCAAACCCCAAACACTGTAGCGTGTTTCTCTAATCACCAGACCTACAGTGTTAGGACCATGTAACTTGTACAGTAACATGCCACATCAGTTTCCTGGACTTTCTTAAGTTGTCTAAAGCTGAAGCTTTCAACTTTTTAGTGAGTTTAGGCTGTAAGCAACACCTACTGCCTCCAAGTTTGCAATATTAAAGACTAAGAAAGCTACATGCCTGTGATTACTGTGATGAATAGTGAATTATAATGAATATTTGACATCTCTTGACTCACCTTAAATGACAAGAGAGAAGACAAATGGCCTCGTATTATGCAATTGAATTGTAGGCAAATGCATATCCAAACCACAAACAATGGGTGGATTGTGTAGAAGGATTTAGTCATGGACGATCATTGCATAATTAATGAATTGCACAACACAAAAATATATATGCAATATCATCTGATAGAGAACGTTTTTTCCCATTTTCAATACATGATATGATCATAAAAAGGTGTAGTTCAGAAATACAACTTTTCCCACAAAGTAAAGATTAAAAAAGCCCTCGTATGGTTATTTGAACAGAAAAGTAAAATGTTATGGCTCTTGGAAGCCAAGGCAAGTATGCATGGAACAGTGACAACCATGAACTGCCATTGGGTAATGATCCAAATTACAAAAAGATGGCAACACTGCTCACAGATTAAAGGCAAGCAATAAGCAAACCGCCATTGTAAGAATTATATAGGGAAAAATACTGGACTGCTTCTTTAAACCCCTTCTAAATATCCAATTTAATAAGGTGTGAGGCAGTATAAGTTGAGCTTTGAATGATAGTTTAATGTTGGCATTTTATATATACAATTAGTTGGGCATAATATGGGAGTCTTCCGGTTGAAAAGAGCATACATATGTGTCTTGTTACTTTATTGCAGCTTTTTACAAATACAAAGGAAACTGTTTGTATGTTTGTATATTTTTATTTTTTGGGGGGATTTTTTAAACAAATTATTTTTAGTTATGGCATTTTTCTTAAATGTTATAGCCACTTTCATTTTGTAATGTAGTCTTCCAGTGGCTGGATCTCTGCTTTACATTCATAGAGCTCAAAGCTCTGCCTGCATGCAGCCATGTAACAGCGGCTGCTTTACGCCAATGTTCTCCCGCTTACCGCCATGGTCCCAGGTGCCGTGCTCAGCGGTGATCCTTCCGTTCACCACTGTAGTCTTGGGCTCTGTCGCTGCACGTGCTGTGGTGCTGAGCATTCCGCTCCACAGGTTCCACTCAGCATTGGCCACAACATGCTTTCTGCTAGTTTCGTGTTACACTGCCCTAGGTATATTTCAAATGACCCACTGGACCCAGGAGGTAAATAATAATAGTTCAATAGTCAGAGACTATAAATTCCTGTTTCTGGTCTTTTATTTAAAACATAACTTCTATTTCTTATTTTTAACACAAAAACAAAAACCAAAAGAGAAGATTTAAAATTACATATGGAGGGGTACTTTGATAGGGGCAAAGGTGTATAGCGTACTATTACTTAATGTAAGCGAAAAAACAAGAGAACAGAGCTCATAGTACCAAAAGTAAAAAATATAATTTTATTGTAACATGATAGGGTTATTGGGGAAGTTCCCTCGGGTCCTCCCCACCCTATTTCCCCCATAACTATCAACCTCCCCCACCCCATAATCCCACCAATAAAGACACTGAGGCAGATAATTGGAATTAAATGGCCACAGCAGCCTTTTATTAATATAACATAACATCAAAAACATGTACATCATGAACCCGACGAAGGAGGTCCTGAAAGCCCTAATTTCACTTTAAAACAAGTGCACCAAAACACCCGGGTAAATACAACTTGCCTCCAGCCGCGCCACACCAGCTCGGAGACCCCCGAGTGCTGTATCCCCCTTAAACCGACCGATTACCAAAACCTGGGAGTCCAGCCCCACCAATTGAGGCCCTCCCATCCACAAAACACCAAGTCCTAGCCCAGCTTCCAGGACCTCCTACCGCCACAGACGCGCAACTTGAACCAACTACCTCAAGCTTGCGCGCCCCTCCACACCACCAATGCCTGTTCGATCCCGCCCTGCAGACCCAGGGCCCATAAATCAACGCCCACCGCATTAAGGTGAACCCCGTCAGCTCTCCAATAAGCCCCCTCGCCAGACTCCAAATCAAAATGCCGAACTACCACCGAACCATTACGGGCCACAAATTTCCTGACCGCCCTATTCACCTTTATAAGAGCCCTCTTGATCCGCTCCACAGACCGCGCCTCCCGCCAACTCTTCCTTGGGACAATATCCGACCACACCACCACAAGGTCCACAACCTCAGCAAATCAAATGTAATGTCTCTTATCAGCTCCCTCACCGGCTTCACCCCCAAATCATTACCACCCGCATGAACAACTAGGACATCCGGGGGGGCGATCCAGCTGAACAAAACGATGCACCTCCCTCAAAACCCCACCCCACAACATACCTCGATAGCCCATCCACCGGATGGCCGCAACATCCCTGCTAATACCCAGCTGCCGCCCGTTAGGCCTTACGTCAGCCCGCATCGCCCCCCAGAAAACAAAGGAATGGCCGATAATCCACACTAACGCCGGTGAACGACCTAAAATACAAAAGAAACAAGCAACATCAG
Source organism: Bufo bufo (assembly GCF_905171765.1). Taxonomy (NCBI): domain Eukaryota; kingdom Metazoa; phylum Chordata; class Amphibia; order Anura; family Bufonidae; genus Bufo; species Bufo bufo. Next base: position 28,407,898 of record NC_053394.1, read on the forward strand.
AAAACAAGCCCCATTCCACAACCCATTAGACTTCCCCAAGCCGCACGTATGAGCGGAACCTACTAGACTCCCAACGCCCAATCCTCCGAATGACCGCATCACTCATACCCCTCCGCGCGGCCTCCGTGGCTGCCCCTATCCTGAAAGAGTGACCCGTGTAGCACCTTGGATCCACCCCCAGGCTCCGCAAACACCTCTTCAACACAGCCAGAAACTGATACCGAGACAAAAATGCTCCATTCTCGTGCCAAAGCAACGGGGCGCCCACCTCCCGCAAGCCCGCACAATACTCCCGCAAGCAGACCACCGGGCACATAGCACAGCCCGGGACCGGAAACAAACAAACACAACGACCCCGCCCCTCCTGATCCGTCTTCGACGCCCTCAGCCGAATCACAACCCGATCCGGAAACACATCCACATCATCATCCCGCAACCCTCCAGCACAGCGAACACTCCCACTCACCAGTTCCCCCAACCGAAAAGCCCCGAAAAAGGGCAGAGAATACGCCGCCTTAAACAAACGAATCTCGCTCCCCGAGCTGCAGACCAACCTGCACCCCCAGTTTCAGCAACAAATCGAATGACACAGGCCGACGCCGACGCCGATCCTCTGACCACCAACCCCTCCGCCAGCCCCTCAAAACCTGCCGAACCACAAAAGCCTTGGTAAAGTCCTCTAACCCCCGCACCCGAAACCCAAACGCCAGACCCGCCATGCACCTGTTAACCCTGGCCACCGACCAACCCTCCTCCTTTTTCCACCCCAAGAACAGCACTAAAGGAATCTCACCAGCATCCACCCCCAGTCCCAACATACCACACCAACCCACCCAAGCAACCCAAGCGGCCTCGTACGCCGCCCACATACCAGCCGACAGGGACGCCCTGAACAGCCTGTTCACCGTACCTCCAAGATCTCCCACAACAACCCCGGGATCTCCATCCCGTCGACTTCCGCGTCTGGCGCCAACTGCCGAAAACGATCCCACTGTGAACGAGAAAGAGCATCTGCAACACCGTTAGAAACACCCGGCACATGTACCGCCACAGCGCAAACATTCAACGACAAACAACTCAGAACCATATGCTGCAACAATCTCACAACCTTAGGGGAAGAAGCCGACAACTGATTAATTGCCTGCACTACCCCCAAATTGTCACAATGAAAACGCACCTTTTTGTTCCTAAACTTGTCCCCCCACAACTCCAAAGCCAACACAATGGGAAACAACTCCAGCAAAGCAACGTTCTTGACCCAACCCCTCTCCACCCACAACGTAGGCCAGCGATCAGCACACCACTGCCCGTTACAATGGACCCCAAAACCAACCCCACCTGCCGCATCTGAGAAAAGGTCAAAATCCACACTATCCACCGCGTCCCCCAAAACCAGCGCCCTCCCGTTGAATTCCTCCAAAAACCGAGCCCACACCCCCAAATCCCCCTGCAGCTCCCTCCCCAAACGGATGAAATGGTGAGGAGCCTTCACCCCAGCGGTCGCCGCCGCCAACCGCCTGCAAAATATACGCCCCATGGGCATAATACGACATGCAAAATTCAATTTTCCTAACAATGACTGCAAATCCCGCAAGCGAATCTTAACTAACCGGCTCGCCCCGGCCACCTCCGCACAACAAATCCAACAACTTATCCTCAGGAAGCCTACACTCCATGGCCACCGTATCCAACATAATACCCAAAAAACTAAGCTCCGTCGTGGGCCCCACCGTCTTACCCACCGCCAACGGAACCCCAAAAGACGCAAACACCGATTGTAATGTAGCAAGCAATACTGCACAAACCCGGGAATCAGCCAGACCTAAACACAAAAAATCATCCAAGTAATGAATGACCGACCTACTCCCCGCAACCTCCATCACCACCCACTCCAAAAAACAACTAAACGTCTTAAAATACGCGCAGGACAGGGAACAACCCATCGGCAAACACCTGTCCACATAAAAAAAAACCTCCCAAAAACACCCCAACAAATGCAGGCTATCTGGATGCACCGGAAGCAGCCGAAACGCCGCTTCGATATCCGTTTTTGCCAACAGGGTCCCCGGACCCAACCGCCGAACCCACTCCACAGCCGCATCAAACGAGGTATAGACTACCGAACATAATTCGGGGTCAATGCCCTAATTGACCGACGCACCCTTCAGGTATGATAGGTGATGAATCAACCGAAACTTGTTCGGCTCCTTCTTAGGAACCACCCCCAAAGGTGAGACCCGAAAATTAGGCAAAGGCGGACCTAAGAACGGGCCAGCCATCCTCCCCAACCCTACTTCCTTAGCCAATTTTTCCACCACCACCCCCGGATGATCCCCCGCCGAGCGCAAATTCTTCCCCACAAAAGGGGCCGGCCCCGGATCCGACGGGATCCTAAAACCGGAACTAAAACCGTCCAACAACAACTGCGCCGCAACCCGATTCGGGTACCTATCTAGAAACGGCAACATCTTTTCCACCCGCACTGGCGCCCTGCCCTTTTCCACCATTCCCCCCCCCCCCTGCTGCCGTCCACCCCTAAAACACCGGGACGCTCCATGCCCCCCACCGCAGTTGGTGCACTCGTGCTTGAACTTGCACTTAGCGCCGAACTTACAGGTTCCCTCATTAAAGAGGAAACACAATCCCTTTGCCACCGCTGTTGACACACCGGACGTTCCAGCCCCAGAACCCCCGTCCCCCCGAAAGGACTGCCCCTGCCACCCCGGCGCAGTCACCCGCATCCACAACCCTATATCCATATGGTCCCACCGCATAGTCGGGCGGACCGCTCTCCTCTGCCTAAATTGTTCATCATACCGAAGCCAACCCACACCCCCATATTACCGGTACGCTTCCCCAATCTCATCCATGTAGCAAAACAGCGCGGAGCAACACTCCGGCGCCCTTTCCCCAATCAAGCTAGCCAGTATCGCGAACGCCTGCAACCAATTAGAGAACGTGCGTGGAATCAAACGATACCGCCGCTTCTCATCCTCTTCCTTCTTACCCTCCTCGCGACGCGCCCTATCCAGGTTAAACCTTTCCAGCGGCAACAACGAAAAAATTTAAATATACTCCCCCTTCCAAATCCTCTCTCTCACCTCCTGCTTCAAATGTGCCCCCAAGGGGCCCTCGAAACAGACATATACCTCTCCCTGCGCCGCATCATTAACTTTGCGCCTCTCCTCCTCCCCACCCACCTGCGTCTGCACTGAAACCGCCTCACTCGCCCGACCCGTCACCACAGGAATCCCCGCACCAACCCCGCCCGGCCCCGGAGAAGCCTCAGGCCCCCCCCACGCCGGCAACGGAGACACCCCCGACCCCCCCAAACCAGCCACCCATCCTGCCAGACTACCTAAAAGCTGGCTAAGGCCCCCAATTAATTCCCCTTGACCTCCCCCAACCCCTACACCCCCATGAACACCAGCTAATGCCTGCAATGAATTCCCCATGGTCCTACCTGGCTGCCCGGGCGCTGTGAACCCGGCAGCCATGGATCCGGAATCCTGCTGATCCATCCTCTGCGACGTGACGTCATCAACGGGCACCACTACGGAACAGGAACCCCGCACCCCAGCCTCCAAGCTGCTGGGTGCGCCAGAAGATGGCAAAGATGAGGCAGGGGGCTCCTCTTCACGCCTGCGCTCCGCTGGGCCCACTTCATCCCACTCTGCATCCCAAGGTCTGGGCCTCCTGTGGCCTGTCACCATACGCCCAGCCTCGCTTCCAGCACGTGCACCACTCCTCACCCCAGGGGAGGGGGGGGGGGACCCGCAGGCCCTGGTCCGGATCCCACGTCGCTAGCAGGGGAAGGCAGGGTGGAGGAAACCCTGCCCTGCACAGGGCTCCGCCATACAGCGGGATTCCTCCCACGCCGGGAAGATGCTGCTGGGGGTCTGCTGCGTCCTCCCTGGCTCGGAGGGTCCCTTGAGGGGCTCCCAATCCGGCGCCGAGCCCGTGGGGTGTCACTTGGGCTAAGGCGCGCCGGTGGCCGTACCCACCGCCTCCCCACTCCGGCGACGCGATAGCTGTGCCCGCCGCCTCCCCACTCAGCAGGCTGGATACCTGCGATTCAAGCCACTCCGGGCCCCGCTCCTCTGCCACCGCCCGCAACCTTTCCAAAATCGCCTCCATCTCTGGTAAGTGCTCTCTGCCCAGCTTGTTCAAGCTAAAGATGGCGCCCGATAGCCCTTGGCGCCACCCTTATAAACCTACAGCTCCTCCCCTACCCGCTAACCGCTACCGCCCGCCACTTAACCCCTTCCTCACCTCTCCAGCCCTCACCTACTTAACCTGCGTCCCCTCGCTCCCCAAAACCTAAAAAAAGGGAGGGAAAGAATGAAAAACGGGGGAAATAAAGTGACAGTGCATGATAGGAAATACAAAATGAATAAAAGCATGATTACCTTGATTGCACTCAAGATAAAGTATATATATCAGTGAACGTGTGAAAGAAAACGCGAATCATAATGGGAAGGACAAGAAAGATATGTTGTATGCAGAAAAAATATTTCTAAAAATATATCTGTGGAGCTAAAATAGTGCTCCAACCAAAATTCGATGACAAGAGGAGCAGACTGAAGAGAGGTTCATTTTTCGCGGGCATGAATGGATAGAGGGTGTGAAGATGTTACGTCCTATGAAAAAGATAATAATAAAGGGGAGAAGGGAGAGAGAGAGAGCATATTAGAAAAATTGATCAAAAATAATACCTAAAAAAAATATTAAAAAATAATAGGATCCACAGGCGTGGTCCCAGCGGTTACATAAAAGATGAGAAGCGCAAATTATCATTTAGGCCCCTGGGGCATAAAGTCCCAAGAGTCCAAATCCAGCGGCTCTCCTTTTGAGCTAGCCTCTTTGATACATTGCCTGCACGTAGATCGACCTGGACACAGTCTTTTATTCATTTTGTATTTCCTTTCATGCACTGTCACTTTATTTCCCCTGTTTTTCATTCTTTCCCTCCCTTCCCCCTCTTCCCCTCCCCCTCTTTCCCCTCCCCCTCTTTCCCCTCCCCCCCCCTCATTTTCTGCGGAGATAGTCATTTTATATAATGAGGTGTATGTTATTGTCCTTCTCCTCTCCTGTGGTGTGTGCGTGCGGTGCTTGGCGCCGCCCCCGGCGCCTCTCGCCTGTGCATCCTCACGCTGTTATCGTCTGATCATGTGACTTTAGCACGTAATGTGGGCGTGTAGGCGGGACGCCGGCCGGGAGGTAGCTGGGCGCGGTTTGACTGGAGCCCCGCGCGCCAGCATACATGCACAGCTGAGGACAAGTATGTACAATCAACATCTGATTGGTGGAGAGAGCCTGTAAATAGAGGATTCACAGTGATGGCGTTACCCCCGGACGAAGGCACGCCGAAATGCGCGTTGGGGTAGCGCCATCCTGGGTGATATAGCACACGGTCTTTTTTGGTGAGTCTCTGCTCTTTTTCACCTATACGGCACTTGAATTAGGACATTTCACATCTAGTCATTACTGAGGTTTGCTCTTACTTCATTTATGTTGCACTTGCAATGCAAACCCTGTTCTAGCTTTTTTGCCGTGTAGGTTCTCTTTTGACTGCTGACTCATCCGTCATTTAGGTTGCATTTTTTTCGGTCATTGGTTGGTCACTGTACCGTATATATAATCTATTCCATTGATCACTATCTTTTACATTTGACACGTGTGCTATTCCAGGGTGGCGCTCTTTTTCTGCTTCCATTCACTTTTTAACGGCACATTACTTATTGCTTTATACATTTTTTTAATCATGTTACAATAAAATTATATTTTTACTTTTGGTACTATGAGCTCTGTTCTCTTGTTTTTTCACTTGTTTCACTCGGGAGCTAGTACCGAGTTACAACTATGGGTGTCCTTTTGGTTACATTGGGTGGGCACTGTCTTCCATTTTTTATCAATTGGACACCTTTGGTCTTTATTGTTTTTTCTATTACCGTATATACTCGAGTATAAGACGAGTTTTTTGGCACATATTTTTGTGCTCAAAAAGCCCCCTCGTCTTATACTCGAGTCTAGGTCTTAGCTCCGGTAATAGCAGGCAGTGCGGGGAGCGGCGCTCACTCACTGACGTCGCGCGCCTGCGCCGCCTAGTGGGAGCAGGCGCGTGACGTCAGTGAGTGAGCGCCGCTCCCCGCACTGCCTGCTATTACCGGAGCAAAGACAAAGTAAGATATCCAAAGTTAAAGGTTACTGATTAGTTTAAATATACTGCTGTGAGCGTCGGGGAGGGGGATCTGTGGATGGCACTGTAGGGGGATCTGTGGATGGTACTGTAGGGGGATCTGTGAATGGCACTGTTTAGGGGAGGGGGGATCTGTGGATGGCACTGTTTAGGGGGGATCTGTGGATGGCACTGTTTAGGGGGGAGATTTGTGGATGGCTCCCTCTATTTAATGCAGAGTGAGTGTGTATATAATGCACACACTCTGCATTAAATACAGGGAGTCACCCTCTTGCAGATGTGTGTATATAATGTAGAGTGTGTGCATTATATACACATACACTCTGCATTATAGCTGCATTTCCCACCCTAGTCTTATACTCGAGTAAATAATTTTTCCCATTTTTTGGGGGTAAAATTAGGGGCCTCGGCTTATACTCGGGTCGGCTTATACTCGAGTATATAGGTACTTAATGTAGTAGAATCAGGAGGATATTGTATTATTGTTGTTTTTTATGTCTGCAGTGTCATCTGGCACCAAACACTCTATAACCTGGACCACACTCTATTAGCCATTCGACCTTAGAGGAGTGCTCTTTGCTATTTGGAGTTTAAACCTTTCTCGGATTTCCCCAGTCGTTTACTGCTAACACCTAAAATAATGTCTATGCTGCCCCTATCCTATGAGCAATTACGAGCAGCGTCTGCAGATCACTGTGCTAATACTCAACTATTTGCCCTGCCATAATCATTAAAACTCATTCAAGACGCAGCTCCCCCAGGGGCGGCGAGCATAACTCCCTGGGCTGCATGGGTTGGGTCATGTGGCCTCACTGACTAACCCAGGCTCCCATGCAGGTACTTAAGTGGCCACCTTCCCAGATACCTCAGTGTAAAGGTCCTTGTGTTTGCTAAGCTCCTGATACTCACGTGGCTCATGACTTATACCTTGTTCCTGGATTCTGCTACTCGTCTGATCCCTGCCTGCTTGCCTTGACTCTCCTGTTGCCGAGCCGGATTGCCTGAACTGTTCCTGTGTTACCTGCCCTGACCTTTTGCCTGTCTGACTAAGCCTCTTCCTCATTCTTTGGTCCTGCGCTGGTAACGACCCCGCCTGTCTGACCTGGTGTACCCCTCTGGAAAGTCTATGCCCACCATCAGGGGTACTGTGAAGAATCAAGGGGTACACTTAGACAACGCCCTTAAAGGAGGTGGGACACGTGGCACAATGGGTTCACACCTGCTGGTTTGTGACAAGCCACCACTGTTGGATGCTCAGTATTGGACTTATGAGAGCAGTAAACATTTCAAGGCAAGTGAGCACCTCTTAGTGTTGTTTGCAATGAAATACTAATGGGGAGATTTACTGAGACTGCCATTTCATACCGCAAGTCTTAAACTAAACTATGTTGGAGTAAGATGTGCCAAACATGGAATACTCTGGGTAATGTTCTGCTGGGAAACATTAGTCCTGGCATTCATGTGGATGTGATACATATTCCCTTGATAGCAACAGTATTCCCTAATGGCATTGCCCTCTCAATGCAGGATAAGGTCCCAGCCACACTGCAAAAATTATTCAGAACTATTTTGAGGAGCATGACAAAGAGTTGACAGTGTTAGTTTGGCCTCTTTGTATCCCCCACAAGATCTGTCACTTTTGAAGATGACCCAGTTATCTACTGTAGTAATCACAAATGAGGTCCTACCAAAAATCACTTGCACTTGCCTATTTTTCCTGTTTCTAACACATCAACTTCAAGAACTGACTGTTCAATTGCTGCCTAATATATCCCAACCCTTGACATAAGATAATCAGTGCTAGTCCCTTTATCTATCTGCGGATTTGAGAGTTGATTTGATTATTGAGTAGCTAGAGTGGAGAACCACAGGAAAGATTAAATCTCTCCAGAACACTCTTCATGTAGATGTATATTACACTGATGACCTCAATGAATACCAAGTAATGCTCCAGTGAGAGACAAAGGGGGCCATTTACTATACTGAAAGATGGTGGAACGTTTAGTTGCGCCACTATCTGCGACTTGGCCAGGTGTAAAATTGTGGGCGTGGTGTGGATGGGAAAGGGGACGGGCCTGTTTTAGGCGTAGAAAATGGTCTAAATCTAAGACACTTCAGAAGATGTCTTACATTTAGAACTGGCGCTGGATGCGCCTGTGTCTCTTCATAACTTCGGCGGATCTACCACCAGCGCAGGCCCTTTATTAAGACTTGCGTCTTAATAAATGTGCCCCAAAGTCCTTCTACCTACATGACGAGACAAAGAAACGAGCAAGAGAGAAATTTACTGAGCAAACAACCACATGGAATGGTCTTCTTCTATGCATCAGTGTTAAAGATGTCCCACCTACTCCTACAGTGGCCAAATCTGGTCCTCAGGATCTACTACCAGTGCTTGCTTCTCAGTTCTCTTCATAGAATTGTAGCTGAGGCCATGTGTGTTGATATCTCATATGGGTTTGTTCCTAATCAATACAGGAGTGCACTACCTTACTCTGTTAGGGGATCTGCAAGCAACCTGTCTTAGAATGCAAGAAGGACTTGTTGCTACCACATACAGAGCTGCCTAGGGGGTTAGGGGCCAGAGCCCCATTACACGTTATGCTCTGGCACTTGTATATACTACATATTGATGAGTTTTCCTGTCAGGCTGCTCAGGAATGATTACATATCATATTGCATCATCATTACCATCTATCCCGCACTGCCCCCTAGTCATCTCTGCAAGGGGTGGCAAACAGTCCTTCTTACATTCTAGGACAGACATTTTAAATAATCCCCGGATAACCCATTGAGGCACATTTAAGGCTTTCGTGGCTTTTGTTCAAATGCTATGTTATGAGGAACTAAACCGGAGATGGAGTCAAGAATGGAAAATGTTACATAAATATTTAAACCAAGGAGGAAGCAATTTAGAGGCCTGACGTCTGTGTTCAAATGTTGAATAAATTTGTTCCTTTGTTTAATAGTGTCCTCCTCATTAACCTAGAACTTTATGAGCTTCAGGCTATTGGTGATGCAATTGTAGATACATTTTAATAGGACATGAACTTCATCATATTTGTTGACTTTGTTTCTCATGTCAGGATGAGGAAGTTTAAGGGGTATTCCGTTTACCATAAATATAACTTATGTTTTAGACTAATTCATTATCAATAATTTACCTAATATGATGTAAATTTCACATATTTACCGTTCAGTAGTTATAAAAGTACTTTTCTTCCTCTGCTACCCACTGTGTTTCCTTGGGTTTACCATAGCATCGACCTGTAGTTCTGAGCCTTAATAAGGTCGAGCATGCTCAGTGTGTTACTATCAATTCTCTAGCTAAATGTTTTGTGAAACAAAGGGCGTGTTAGGGTGCTGGTGATTACTGAGTAGAGGGGGCATGACTAGACTGGCCAATCAATGAAAATCAACACTCATGAACTCACAGCAGGAAAGCTAGGGATTGTGGGGATTGTAGTTTTGAGAGGGAAGATCAGGCGCCATGATACTCTTAGTGTGTTGCAGGCTCACACAGGAGCTAGACAAATGGATTGCAAGGTAAATTGAAGCTCTGGTTATATGTATAGGTATGGGTTCTTGTTCTGTCTTCATACACATTCACACAGTCTGCAGTCCGATATTCAGTATAAACCATTCCTGTCTTCCAAATAAGATGAATGTTTTCTGTAGTCTAACTTGTTTATTGGTCAACAGGATTGTGAATTGGTAAAACTTCAAGAATATAAATATCTTGTGTAATTAAAACATATAGAATAGCATGTACAGTAATACATTGACAGAGAAAGCATATGTTCAAAATGGCTGCCTATACATAAATTGCATGGCTAGCTAACAGAAATAAGTCGCTAAGTTACACTTATACCTAGCTAAACAGCTCTGCATAACATACTGTCCCTGAAACAAAGGTGGCTGTCACTCACCAGATATACTTGCACAAAGATGGTGGAGTTTAAGAAGGAGAACTGCATGGGACAGCTCTGCTGATGTCCTACAGTCTGTATGTAGACTGAAGACTGGGCTTCTCTTTCCCAGAATGCCTTGCACTACCCACAATACCTAGCACCTCCCACAAAGCAATAATCTTTATTGAAAGGAAAACAAGGTGCAATACATTTTGTTACCTAACTAATAACTATAGGAATATAGAAATTGCAGCATAATGATTCAGAAATGAAATAGACGTGAACTGAAATGAATCTCCCTCTGCTGGAGGCAGAACAGTTCTGGTTGGGTCACAGCTTGCAGCCTTAGAGCAGTTTTTCAAAAATTAAGTTACTTTACTGGAATACCCCTTTAAGTGTCCCCTGAGGCTGACATCCAAATTTAATATAAAGAGATGAATTAATTTTAATACTTCTCAGTTATTTGTCATTGCTATATGTGGACTTCTCAAGTCAAATTATCAATATGCTATTCATCACAAGTCTTTCCTGTTCATAGAACTTATCCATTGTCCATGTTGACACACAGTGGTCCAACTCCTACCCCCTATCACCAATGTGTCCATTGCCAGATTGGGCTTGAAGTCCTCCTCTGGTAGACTGACAACCGATGCCCAAGGATGCAGATCAAGCTGGCTCTCTCCCTTCCAATACTGCAGAGACAAAAGGTTAAAATTCTAGCTACCATGGGGATTATAATAGCAAGACTCCCATTCATTGGCAGTCATTGGTGGAAGATTAAGGTGGTCCAAGAAGGACGGATACTAGGCACACTACTGTTCCATTGGAGTCTTTGTGGCAGGTACACACTTGGGGAAACATTGCTTTAAACAGGTGGATCCCCCACTTGAGGCCGATCAGCAGAGAGGCATGTAAACACAGGTGATAAACGCAAGGAGCTCTAGTGTTTCAGAGTCTTTCCTTAGTTAAGGCCTTAAATGTTACAAAAATACCCTCCTCCCCCCCTTGGCAAGATGGCAAAAATAACCTGAGAAAGGGTAAGGGAGGGACAATGTAGGACATTTCTCAGAATGACAATGTGAGTCCTGGAGCTACAGCAAATGTAGGGCTTATATAGGGCAAGTAAAACAAGAGCCAATTTGTCTCACTCATAGTGTCCCCATAGAGGGCTTCATTTTTCTTCCTTAGACATCCTCTTCAGTTTCCTCTTCTTCTTCAAGGTTAATCAGAAGCTTCCAAGTGCTGAGGATCATGTGGCAGTAGCTCTGACTGGGTCGGAGAGCTGGTGACCTCCTGTGGTTACAGGTTGTACTTCAGGAGCTCTGGCAGCTGGTACAAATGAAGAGGGCTCTATTATCCCAGATGGTCTTGCTGGAACTGGCTGACGGAGAAGTTCTGGCTCCAACGGTGGTGATAGGAAAGTCTCTGGGAGAGGCCTAGTAATGTAGGCTGCCATGTATGTTGCTCAGGTGGCAGTTTCTAGGGCAACACATACTTTATAGTGGCCCTTGATAGTTGACAGTCACATAAGGATTTGCAGTCACAATGGTGATTGCCGTGGGTGGTTCAGGAAGTCCTTGAATTAGCGGCTCCTGTTTAGATTGCCGCAAGGGCCCAAAACAAATGGTTCTCAGCTCAGTCTGTGCAGGGCCTGAGGCACAGAAGAGCCCAGCTGGGCCAGAGTTCTAGTGGCATTTCAGAGACCAGAGTTTTGGTATTAAGGTGACCCTTGCAGCAAAGCATCCACATGGACTCTCCATAGGGGTAAATTCTGAACCACTCACTTCTCTATGGCAGTGTTATAGACCCAGTGATCATTAGCATAGCGCATCACATACACAGGGATCTTCAGGTGCCTGCCTATCTCCATAGACACTGCTTTGTGCTCCATCCGCCGCACTGGCAGGTGTAGGGATCGATTATGTTAATGGAAGCAGTGACCTCTTCAAAATTAAAGTGGAAAAACACACTACAGGCTGATCCAACTTTGATGTAATGTCCTCAAAACAAGTCAAAATGAGTCTCAGTAGTGTGTGTGGCCTCCACGTGCCTGTATGACCTCCCTACAACGCCTGTGCATGCTCCTGATGAGGTGGCGGACGGTCTCCTGAGGGATCTCCTCCCAGACCTGGACTAAAGCATCTGCCAACTCCTGGACAGTCTGTGGTGCAACGTCACGTTGGTGGATAGAGCGAGACATGATGTCCCAGATGTGCTCAATTGGATTCAGGTCTGGGGATCGGGCGGGCCAGTCCATAGCATCAATGCCTTTGTCTTGCAGGAACTGCTGACACACTCCAGCCACATGAGGTCTAGCATTGTCTTGCATTAGGAGGAACCCAGGGCCAACCGCACCAGCATATGGTCTCACAAGGGGTCTGAGGATCTCATCTCGGTACCTAATGGCAGTCAGGCTACCTCTGGCGAGCACATGGAGGGCTGTGCGGCCCTCCAAAGAAATGCCACCCCACACCATTACTGACCCAATGCCAATCCGGTCATGCTGGAGGATGTTGAAGGCAGCAGAACGTTCTCCACGGCGTCTCAAGACTCTGTCACGTCTGTCACATGTGCTCAGTGTGAACCTGCTTTCATCTGTGAAGAGCACAGGGCGCCAGTGGCGAATTTGCCAATCTTGGTGTTCTCTGGCAAATGCCAAACGTCCTGCACGGTGTTGGGCTGTAAGCACAACCCCCACCTGTGGATGTTGGGCCCTCATATCACCCTCATGGAGTCTGTTTCTGACTGTTTGAGCAGACACATGCACATTTGTGGCCTGCTGGAGGTCATTTTGCAGGGCTCTGGCAGTGCTCCTCCTGTTCCTCCTTGCACAAAAGCGGAGGTAGCGGTCCTGCTGCTGGGTTGTTGCCCTCCTACGGCCTCCTCCACGTCTCCTGATGTACTGGCCTGTCTCCTGGTAGCGCCTCCATGCTCTGGACACTACGCTGACAGACACAGCAAACCTTCTTGCCACAGCTCACATTGATGTGCCATCCTGGATAAGCTGCACTACCTGAGCCACTTGTGTGGGTTGTAGACTCCGTCTCATGCTACCACTAGAGTGAAAGCACCGCCAGCATTCAAAAGTGACCAAAACATCAGCCAGGAAGCATAGGAACTGAGAAGTGGTCTGGGGTCACCACCTGCAGAACCACTCCTTTATTGGGGGTGTCTTGCTAATTGCCTATAATTTCCACCTGTTGTCTATCCCATTTGCACAACAGCATGTGAAATTGATTGTCACTCAGTGTTGCTTCCTAAGTGGACAGTTTGATTTCACAGAAGTGTGATTGACTTGGAGTTACATTGTGTTGTTTAAGTGTTCCCTTTATTTTTTGAGCAGTGTATATAATGCGGCAAACTCTTGGGGTTTGTGGCAGTATACAATGGATGTAAATATAGTGATATTCTTTTCAGATTACTCAGACATATGTATCTCAGGTTAAGGCCTCATGCATACGGCCATTGTTTTGGTCCGCATCTGAGCCGCCGCACAGACGCCATCCGTGTTCTGCGGATCCGCGATTTGCGGACCGCCAAACACACCACGGTCTTGTGCATGAGGCCTAATATTGAGACAGCAATCTGATATCCTTTAATAGGAATCAACTAATTTAAGGAACAATAGATCTTCTTTTGGTTTTTCACATAGACAGTTCCTTTATTATATTCCTGAAAGAACACGGGTGTCTATTTCACAAAATGGCCCAATATAGTGGATCAACTCTTTTGTGTACCTGCAAGAGGCTGATTCCAGATTTATCTCAATGTATCGATCCTGAATCCATTTGGATAATTAAATAGTTAGTTGATATTCCACTATTCGTAGTAAATTTTATTAGCAGTTAACACCACATAGGTAAGTATACAGAGTATTGGTTACGTTACCAGTTCTTTTAGATGACCGGGGAAGTTCTGCAAGTATAAGGCAGATGTATCGCTGCAGTCCAAATGCCTTTTGGTTACTTGAATATCCTAAGCGTTCCACGTGGCGTACCACGGGCTGTAAGGATGCCGGGACCTTCAGCTCTTAATGGCTGGTCAGTAAGTGTTACGGAGCGCTCCTATTTATTGTAAAATCATACTTAGATATTCAGTCCAGTACACCGGGTGATGTCATTCCTCCGAGTACTGTCTCCTCTTAACCTAGAAGCGTTTCGGAGCTTTTTGCTCCTTCATCAGTGGTAGATGGATAACATAACATGACATTGCAATATATAATAAATAATTTTAGTTCCAGGAGGAGATTCTTGTTGTTCTAGATATAGGCTGTGTGCGGATGGGCCTTGAGGAGGCAAGGAGCAAACAGTATGTGCTATTGAAAATGTAAAATATAAGAATGAAACTGGATCGCACATCCTCAATGCTATGCTTTAATCTAATATCAATTTTTGCAGATGACACTAAACCGTGTGAAGTAATTAACACTGAAGAGGACAGTATACTGCTACAGAGGGATCTGGATAGATTGGAGGCTTGGGCAGATAAGTGGCAGATGAGGGAACACTGACAAATGTAAAGTTATGAACATGGGAAGGAATAATGCAAGTCACCCGTACATACTAAATGGTAAAACACTCGGTAACACTGACATGGAAAAGGACCTGGGAATTTTAGTGAACAGCAAACTAAGCAATAAAACCAGTGTCAGGCAGCTGCTGCCAAGGCCAATAAGATAATGTGTTGCAACAAAAGGGGCATAGATGCCCGTGATGAGAACATAGTCCTGCCACTTTACAAATCACTAGTCAGACCACACATGGAGGACTGTGTACAGTTCTGGGCTCCTGTGAACAAGGCAGACATAGCAGAGCTGGAGAGGGTTCAGAGGAGGGCAACTAAAGTAATAACTGGAATGGGGGGACTACAGTACCCTGAAAGATTATCAAAATTAGGGTTATTCACTTTAGAAAAAAGACGATTGAGCGGAGATCTAATTACTATGTATAAATATATCAGGGGTCAGTACAGAGATCTCTCCCATCATCTATTTATCCCCAGGACTGGGACTGTGACGAGGGGACATCCTCTGCATCTGGAGGAAAGAAGGTTTGTACACAAACATAGAAGAGGATTCTTTACGGTAAGAGCAGTGAGACTATGGAACTCTCTGCCTGAGGAGGTGGTGATGGTGAGTACAATAAAGGAATTCAAGAGGGGCCTGGATGTATTTCTGGAGTGTAATAATATTACAGGCTATAGCTACTAGAGAGGGGTCGTTGATCCAGGGAGTTATTCTGATGCCTGATTGGAGTCGGGAAGGAATTTTTTTCCCCTTAAGTGGGGAAAATTGGCTTCTAACTCAGTTTTTTTTTTGCCTTCCTCTGGATCAACTTGCAGGATAACAGGCCGAACTGGATGGACAAATGCATTTTTTCAGCCTTATATACTATGTTACTATGTTACTAATAACTGCTTCTCAGTAAAATTAACATCCCTTCTCAGCGCAATTTATAGTAAACCTACCCCTATGTTGCATACTGTACATGAGGCATTGGTATACAATTTGATCAAAAAGCATAGGCCCACTCACCAAGACCAGGTTGCCTCATCGAGTGGAAACCTACTCTAACTTTGGCATGGCGCTGTGCGGCAACCATCGGCACCGCAGCACTGCACCAATAGGCAGCGGGACCATGCTATTCTTCTCAGGCATTCAGCATCAATACTTCCAGAGACTAACAGATCCCTGTGTGTCCTCTACTACCATCAGTGAGAATAATTGGGGAATTATTGCGTACAGCAATTGCAGGCCCTGCTGAAGTGAAGGGATAACAAGTTCAGACACCCTTCAGACTTCAGGTACAATTTGACCAATTGTATTATTGTAACCGCATGCGGCTGTGCCAATTGCGGATTTATTGTGACAAGTTAAGGTTGCTAGCCAGAAAGCACTGTACTAGAGAGTGTATCAAGAGAAGAAGTAATCAAAGGGCCATTGTTTACAACTAATTGCTGTGCGCGTGCTTAGACATCTGGTTGGAATTTGCACTCTGTACAGATAATTGCTGGATGTACTACAACTACTAAGCACAGTTAAGAGACACTTTTGTTAAATTCAATCTGGCCTAGTTACTGACTCTCCTAACACCACACACTGGCCATTTTCAAGCCATGCCTTGCACCCACACAGACATCTAACATCAAGGACACCCCAAGAGTATCATCAGACAGGAGCCCTTGCAACATGGAGTGCCCTAAGAAAATATAGCGTGTCCCTCCTTCACTGCACTGAACCCAGGTAGCAATGGCCTGAGGGAGTACACAGTAACACATCATCATCGGGGCCACTACCACTCCTATCCTCTGATCCAACCCTAAGGGGCTCTCTGCACTTATTTTTGCATTTAGAGAGCACATGAACAATAGGAACAAAATAGTGCACAGATGTTCATAGCAACTGATGAAGTGATTGTTGAGGATAATATAAATGGATTAGCACAGATTTTCTTTGCTTGAAAATATCTCCTTGAGGGATCTAAAATGTCTCTTTTGTGAACAGGTTCCTTGAGGCATTTTACACCTATATATTTTATATACCGAGGCTGTGCTGCTCAGTTTTGCCAATTTTTGGATATTACAGAAACACACACACTATTCACTCAAGTGTCCATATCTAAATACTACCATACTCATAGGTGCATTGGTATCTTTGTTTTTATGGTTGTACACAAAGAACATATAATTAATAGGGTCAACTAGCGGTGTCTTCTGTTAGACCTTTGGGGCTCATTGCTGTGTCAGAAAGTGAGCCCACTAGAGGATCATCTGGTGCTATGGTAGTATAATCTAACCCTGTGAGCAACATTTATAATCAAGAAGTATACTGCGTGCAGAATTATTAGGCAAATGAGTATTTTGACCACATCATCCTCTTTATGCATGTTGTCTTACTCCAAGCTGTATAGGCTCGAAAGCCTTCTACCAATTAAGCATATTAGGTGATGTGCATCTCTGTAATGAGAAGGGGTGTGGTCTAATGACATCAACACCCTATATTAGGTGTGCATAATTATTAGGAAACTTCCTTTCCTTTGGCAAAATGGGTCAAAAGAAGGACTTGACAGGCTCAGAAAAGTCAAAAATAGTGAGATATCTTGCAGAGGGATGCAGCACTCTTAAAATTGCAAAGCTTCTGAAGCGTGATCATCGAACAATCAAGCGTTTCATTCAAAATAGTCAACAGGGTCGCAAGAAGCGTGTGGAAAAACCAAGGCGCAAAATAACTGCCCATGAACTGAGAAAAGTCAAGCGTGCAGCTGCCAAGATGCCACTTGCCACCAGTTTGGCCATATTTCAGAGCTGCAACATCACTAGAGTGCCCAAAAGCACAAGGTGTGCAATACTCAGAGACATGGCCAAGGTAAGAAAGGCTGAAAGACGACCACCACTGAACAAGACACACAAGCTGAAACGTCAAGACTGGGCCAAGAAATATCTCAAGACTGATTTTTCTAAGGTTTTATGGACTGATGAAATGAGAGTGAGTCTTGATGGGCCAGATGGATGGGCCCATGGCTGGATTGGTAAAGGGCAGAGAGCTCCAGTCCGACTCAGACGCCAGCAAGGTGCAGGTGGAGTACTGATTTGGGCTGGTATCATCAAAGATGAGCTTGTGGGGCCTTTTCGGGTTGAGGATGGAGTCAAGCTCAACTCCCAGTCCTACTGCCAGTTTCTGGAAGACACCTTCTTCAAGCAGTGGTACAGGAAGAAGTCTGCATCCTTCAAGAAAAACATGATTTTCATGCAGGACAATGCTCCATCACACGCGTCCAAGTACTCCACAGCGTGGCTGGCAAGAAATGGTATAAAAGAAGAAAATCTAATGACATGGCCTCCTTGTTCACCTGATCTGAACCCCATTGAGAACCTGTAGTCCATCATCAAATGTGAGATTTACAAGGAGGGAAAACAGTACACCTCTCTGAACAGTGTCTGGGAGGCTGTGGTTGCTGCTGCACGCAATGTTGATGGTGAACAGATCAAAACACTGACAGAATCCATGGATGGCAGGCTTTTGAGTGTCCTTGCAAAGAAAGGTGGCTATATTGGTCACTGATTTGTTTTTGTTTTGTTTTTGAATGTCAGAAATGTATATTTGTGAATGTTGAGATGTTATATTGGTTTCACTGGTAAAAATAAATAATTGAAATGGGTATATATTTGTTTTTTGTTAAGTTGCCTAATAATTATGCACAGTAATAGTCACCTGCACACACAGATATCCCCCTAAAATAGCTAAAACTAAAAACAAACTAAAAACTACTTCCAAAAATATTCAGCTTTGATATTAATGAGTTTTTTGGGTTCATTGAGAACATGGTTGTTGTTCAATAATAAAATTAATCCTCAAAAATACAACTTGCCTAATAATTCTGCACTCCCTGTATATGGTTGTTCAGCATAGTATTGTTTTCCCCGGGGTAAATGGCATTGAGGTCTACAGTACTGTGCAAAAGTTTTAGGAAGGTGTGGAAAAACTTTACAAGTAAGAATGCTTTCAAAAAAGTGTCAATAGATTATTTTTATCAATTAAGAAAATGTAAAGTGAATGAACAAAACAGAAATCTAAACCAATTCAATATCTGTAAAAATACAGTGTTAATAAGGGAGCTCACCAGAATATATCTCAGCCTGCTATACCACCTAGCTGTTATAAAAGTAATATTTAATTAATGGCTGGTTTCGTACCAAAAACCCCCCAAAAAACCACATATCAAAAACACATAACAGTTTATTCTTATTATCCCTTTAAAAATAGGTATACGCTACATAGATCACAAATACCCCTATATCTTTCATAGAAAACCTTAAAAGAACTTTAAAAAATAAAAATGACCAATATAATAATTATACATATAGTCCTTAAATTGAAATAATCTATAGAGACGGTCCCTCTGTTAATTCCTAGTGCGGAGCTCACGCACTATTTAAGGTATTTCATATTCCACAGCGATATCATGAATATCTGCAAGATGTCCTATTGTTGTTGTCTTGCTACATATGATATGATTAATTGTTATGCAATACTTTGTATAGTATAATTGCTGCTTGTTTGTCACAGTTCCATAGGTGGCGTACTTATTCTATATTTAAATCAGCCTTTGAATTAGATACAGTAAAGTATTTCTCTGCTTACCAGACTCCCGAGTGTTGTTTGATATAGCTGGTAGCTGAAATACATACATGTTTCCTTCTCTCGTATGCAGCTGCAGGTCTCTTACGCAGCTGATTCCTACACTTTGTCTGCACGCTAGTGTCGGCACTTACTTTTCCCCATTTTAGAAACTACACCCCTCAAGGTATTCAAAACTGACTTTACAAACTTGGTTAACCCTTTAGGTGTTCCACAAGAATTAAAGAAAAATGTAGATGAAATTTCAGAATTTAACTTTTTGGGCAGATTTCCCATTTTAATCATTTTTTTTCCAGTAGCAAAGCAAGGGTTAACAGCCAATCAAAACTCAATATTTATTACTCTGATTCTGTAGTTTACAGAAACACCCTATATGTGGTCATAAACTGCTGTACGGGTACATGGCAGGGCACAGAAGAAAAGGAATGCAATATGGTTTTTGGAGGGCAGATTTCACTGGGATAATTTTAAGCTGCCATGTCACATTTGAAGTCTCCCTGATGCACCCCTAGAGTAGAAACTGAAAATAAATGACCCCATTTTGGAAACTACGGGATAAGGTGGCAGTTTTTTTGGTACTATTTTAAGGTACATATGATTTTTGGTTGCTCTATATTACGCTTTTTGTGAGACAAGGTAACAAAAAATAGCTGTTTTGGCACTATTTTTATATTTTGTTATTTACAATTAGGGATGAGCGAACCCGAACTGTATAAGGTTCGTACCGAATTTTGGGGTGTTTGTGACACGGACCCGAACCCGAACATTTTCGTAAAAGTCCGGGTTCGGGTTCGGTGTTCGGCGCTTTCTTGGTGCTTTTTGAAAGGCTGCAAAGCAGCCAATCAACAAGCGTCATACTACTAGCCCCAAGAGGACATCACAGCCATGCCTACTATTGGCATGGCTGTGATTGGCCAGTGCAGCATGTGACCCAGCCTCTATATAAGCTTGGGTCACGTAGCGCCGCACGTCACTCTGCTCTGATCAGTGTAGGGAGAGGATGCAGCTGCTGCTGTTAGGGCGAGATTAGGCAGTGATTTACTTACTGAAGTGATCGATGTACAGCTGTGTATCATACAACCTCTGCTATTCAATTGCTCACTGTTTTAAGGCTGCCCAGAGCGTTTTTCAGTCACTTTTTTCTGGGGTGATCGGCGGCCATTTTGTGTCTTGTGGTGCGCCAGCACAAGCTGCCACCAAGTCCATTTTTAATCCATCAATAGTGTGTTTTTTTTTTTGCTATATCCTACATCATGGGCTTGGTTGTGCTTGCTATTTTATTGAGGGGTAAAATACAATTGGCCAAAATAGCAGTACCCTAAATCTGGTGTTTCAGCTGTGGCTAGCCAATTGTAATACTGTCTGCTGTCTGCCAAAGCACAGTTTTTGTTCTGGGTTGAATACAATTCCCAAATTAGCAATTCCCTAAATAATTGTTTTCTGCTGTATCAGGCCAAGTTTAAATCTATCCATAAAAGGGTATATTAGATTAAAGGTGCTGATAGGGTCATCCTCAATAACTTCACATGCTACCGTGCATCTCCAAGTCTAATTCTGTCCGTAAACGTATACCTGTCATCCACCACCTAAATACTAGGCCTACAATTTATATTCAGCTAAATCAGTGGTTTCTGCTGTGCCTGTATTAGTGTAATACGGTACCTAAGTAGATAGCCAGATAGTGTTAGGTGCCTGTAAAAAAAGGCCTGAATTTGAATTCAATATATTGGGCCAAATAATTTTTTTCTTATTGTAGTGAACGGTAACAATGAGGAAAACATCTAGTAAGGGACGCGGACATGGTCGTGGTGGTGTTAGTGGACCCTCTGGTGCTGGGAGAGGACGGGGCCGTTCTGCCACAGCCACACGTCCTAGTGTACCAACTACCTCAGGTCCCAGTAGACGCCAGAATTTAAAGCGATATTTGGTGGGGCCCAATGCCGTTCTAAGGATGGTAAGGCCTGAGCAGGTACAGGCATTAGTCAATTGGGTGGCCGACAGTGGATCCAGCACGTTCACATTATCTCCCACCCAGTCTTCTGCAGAAAGCGCACAGATGGCGCATGAAAACCAAGCCCATCAGTCTGTCACATCACCCCCATGCATATCAGGGAAACTGTCTGAGCCTCAACTTATGCAGCAGTCTCTTATGCTGTTTGAAGACTCTGCTGGCAGGGTTTCCCAAGGGCATCCACCTAGCCCTTCCCCAGCGGTGGAAGACATAGAATGCACTGACGCACCCACATATGATTCCTGATGATGAGGACATGGGAATACCACCTCAGCACGTCTCTGATGATAAAACACAGGTGCCAACTGCTGCGTCCTTCTGCAGTGTGCAGACTGAACAGGAGGTCAGGGAGGAAGACTGGGTGGAAGACGATGCAGGGGACGATGAGGTCCTAGACCCCACATGGAATGAAGGTCGTGCCACTGACTTTCAGAGTTCGGAGCAAGAGGCAGTGGTGAGACCGAGCCAACAGCGTAGGAAAAGAGGGAGCAGTGGGCAAAAGCAGAACACCCGCCGCCAAGAGAATTCTTTAAACAATGTGCTGACGACAAGACCCGAGTGGTTTGCATGCTGTGCCATCAGAGCCTGAAGCGAGGCATTAACGTTCTGAACCTTAGCACAACCTGCATGACCAGGCACCTGCATGCAAAGCATGAACTGCAGTGGAGTTAACACCTTAAAAACAAGGAACTCACTCAGGCTCCCCCTGCTACCTCTTCTGCTGCTGCCTCGGCCTCTTCCTCCGCCTCTGGAGGAATGTTGGCACCTGCCGCCCAGCAAACAGAGGATGTAGCACCAACACCACCACCTCCGTCACCAAGCATCTCAACCATGTCACACGGCAGCGTTCAGCTCTCCATCTCACAAACATTTGAGAGAAAGCGTAAATTCCCACCTAGCCACCCTCGATCCCTGGCCCTGAATGCCAGCATTTCTAAACTACTGGGCTATGAAATGCTGTCATTCAGGCTTGTGGACACAGACAGCTTCAAACAACTCATGTTGCTTGCTGTCCCACAGTATGTTGATCCCAGCCGCCACTACTTTTCCAAGAGAGCCGTGCCTTCCCTGCACAACCAAGTATCCGATAAAATCAAGTGTGCACTGCGCAACGCCATCTGTGGCAAGGTCCACCTAACCACAGATACGTGGACCAGTAAGCACGGCCAGGGACGCTATATCTCCCTAACTGCACACTGGGTAAATGTAGTGGCGGCTGGGCCCCAGGCGGAGAGCAGTTTGGCGCACGTCCTTCTGCCGCCAAGGATCGCAGGGCTACATTCTTTGCCTCCTGTAGCCTCCTCCTTCCTCCTCTTCTTCCACCTGCTCATCCAGTCAGCCACACACCTTCACCACCAACTTCAGCACAGCCCGGGGTAAACGTCAGCAGTTCATTCTGAAACTCATATGTTTGGGGGACAGGCCCCACACCGTGCAGGAGTTGTGGCGGGGTATTGAACAACAGACCGACGAGTGGTTGCTGCCGGTGAGCCTCAAGCCCGGCCTGGTGGTGTGCGATAATGGGCGAAATCTCGTCGCAGCTCTGGGACTAGCCGGTTTGACGCACATCCCTTGCCTGGCGCATGTGCTGAATTTGGTGGTGCAGAAGTTCATTCACAACTACCCCGACATGTCAGAGCTGCTGCATAAAGTGCGGTCCGTCTGTGCGCGCTTCCGGCGTTCACATCCTGCCGCTGCTCGCCTGTCTGCGCTACAGCGTAACTTCGGCCTTCCCGCTCACCGCCTCATATGAGACGTGCCCACCAGGTGGAATTTCACCTTACACATGCTGGACAGACTGTGCGAGCAGCAGCAGGCCATAGTGGAGTTTCAGCTGCAGCACGCACGGGTCAGTCGCACTGCGGAACAGCACCACTTCACCACCAATGACTGGGCCTCCATGCGAGACCTGTGTGCCCTGTTGCGCTGTTTCGAGTACTCCACCAACATGGCCAGTGGCGATGACGCCGTTATCAGTGTTACAATACCACTTCTATGTCTCCTTGACAAAACACTTAGGGCGATGATGGAAGAGGAGGTGGCCCAGGAGGAGGAGGAGGTGGAGGAAGAGGGGTCATTTTTAGCACTTTCAGGCCAGTCTCTTAGAAGTGACTCAGAGGGAGGTTTTTTGCAACAGCAGAGGCCAGGTACAAATGTGGCCAGACAGGGCCCACTACTGGAGGACGAGGAGGACGAGGATGAGGATGAAGCATGTTAACAGCGGGGTGGCACCCAACGCAGCTCGGGCCCATCACTGGTGCGTGGCTGGGGGGAAACGCAGGACGATGACGATACGCCTCC
Organism: Bufo bufo; assembly: GCF_905171765.1. Lineage (NCBI taxonomy): Eukaryota > Metazoa > Chordata > Amphibia > Anura > Bufonidae > Bufo > Bufo bufo. The sequence goes on from NC_053394.1 coordinate 28,431,456, forward strand.
CACAGAGGACAGCTTGTCCTTACCTCTGGGCAGCCTGGCACACATGAGCGACTACATGCTGCAGTGCCTGCGCAACGACAGCAGAGTTGCCCACATTTTAACGTGTGCGGACTACTGGATCCCCGGTACAAAGACAATGTGCCTACCTTACTTCCTGCACTGGAGCGTGATAGTAAGATGCGCGAGTACAAGCCCACGTTGGTAGACGCGCTACTGAGAGCATTCCCAAATGTCACAGGGGAACAAGTGGAAGCCCAAGGCGAAGGCAGAGGAGGAGCAAGAGGTCGCCAACGCCGCTGTGTCACGGCCAGCTCCTCTGAGGGCAGGGTTAGCATGGCAGAGATGTGGAAAAGTTTTGTCACCACGCCACAGCTAACTGCACCACCACCTGATACGGAACATGTTAGCATGAGGCAACATTTCACTAACATGGTGGAACAGTACCTGTGCACACCCCTCCACGTACTGACTGATGGTTCGGCACCATTCAACTTCTGGGTCTCCAAATTGTCCACGTGGCCAGAGCTAGCCTTTTATGCCTTGGAGGTGCTGGCCTGCCCGGCGGCCAGCGTTTTGTCTGAACGTGTATTCAGCACGGCAGGGGGCGTCATTACAGACAAACGCAGCCGCCTGTCTACAGCCAATGTGGACAAGCTGACGTTCATAAAAATGAACCAGGCATGGATCCCACAGGACCTGTCCATCCCTTGTGCAGATTAGACATTTATAACTACCTCCCCTTAACCATATATTATTGTACTCCAGGGCACTTCCTCATTCAATCCTCTTTTTATTATTTTACCATTATATTGCGGGGCAACCCAAAGTTGAATGAACCTCTCCTCTGTCTGGGTGCCGGGAGTTAAAAATATCCAGTGTTCCACTGTTCCAGTGGTGGGTGACATGAAGCCTGATTCTTTGCTATGACATGAAGCCTGATTCTCTGCTATGGGACCTCTCTCCAATTGATATTGGTTAATTATTTTTTAATTTTAATTCATTTCTCTGTCCACATTCGTTTGCAGGGGATTTAACTACATTTTGCTGCCTTTTGCAGCCCTCTAGCCATTTCCTGGGCTGTTTTACAGCCTTTTTAGTGCCGAAAAGTTCGGGTCCCCATTGACTTCAATGGGGTTCAGGACAAAGTTCAGGTCGAGTTCGGATCCCGAACCCGAACATTTCCGGGAAGTTCGGCCGAACTTCTCGAACCCGAACATCCAGGTGTTCGCTCAACTCTATTTACAATGTTCATCTGACAGGTTAGATCATGTGGTATTTTTATAGAGCAGGTCGTTACAGACACGACAATACCAAATATGACTACATTTTTTGGTTGTTTGTTTCAGTTTTACATAAAAAAGCATTTTTGAAAAAATATGTGTCTACATATTCTGAAAGCCATTGTTTATTTTTTAGGCAACTGTCTGATGTAGGGGCTCATGTTTTTCAGTATGAGATGACGATTAGATTTTGGGGTGCATTTGAATTTTTGATTGCTTGGTATTACACTTTTAGTGTTGTAAGGTGACAAAAAATGGCTTTTTGACACACTTTTTTTTTTTTTTTTTACAGTGTTCACCCGAAGGGGTTAGGTCATGTGATATTTTTATACAGCAGGTTCTTACAGATGCGGAAATATGTAATATGTATACTTTTTTTTATTTATTTAAGTTTTACACAATAACAGCATTTTTGAAACAATAAAAAAATCATGTTTTAGTGTCCCCATAGTTTTTTATTTAGGTAGGAGTTCATTTTTTGCATGATGAAGTGACTGTTAGATTGGTACTATTTTGGGGGCATACACGTTTTTGATTGCTTGGTGTTGCACTTTTAGTGATGTAAGGTAACAAAAAAATTGTTTTTTTAGCACAGTTTTTATTTTACTTTTTTGACAGTCTTCACCTGAGGGGTTAGATCATGTGATATTCGTTTGATATTTTTATAGAGCTGGTCTATACGGACACGTTGATACGTAATATGTCTACTTTTCTTTTTTTCCCTATTTTTTACAATTTTTTTTAACTTTATTTTGGAAAAAGGACGCTTTTTTATTTACTTGAAACTTTAATTGTTTTCACTTTATTGTACTTTTTATATTTGTCCCACTGTGGGACTTCATCTTTTTAGGGGTTGATCCCTGTTTCAATTCAGTACAATACATTCTGTATTGTACTGAATTGAGCTGTCAGCGTCTCACACAGTGAGACGCTGACAGTTGCCTAGGAGACCCAGCGCTCAGGCTGGATCTCCTGGGCATCCATAGGCTGCCAGCTCCGATGCCTGTGAAGGCATCGGGGCTGCCATGGCAACCATTGACCCCAGCCACTCGTGAAAGAGTTAATCTGCCGGCCTCACTGCACACACCGATGCCAGCGAATGCAGCAGGGGCCCGCCTATCAGTAACAGCCGGGCCCGTGCTACGGAACAGGCAGGTGCCGCTTCTGCACCTGCTCTATCCCATCACGTACATGCACGTAAGGATGCGGCAAGGAGCCACATTCGCTCACGTACATGTACGTTATAATCCCGGAAGGGGTTACAAAAGATATAGGTCCCATAAGCACACTGTCCTATACATGGATGGTGGTTAACTTTACATGAATCTGTCCTGCAGTGGTAACACACGTCTCTGCTGTTCTATATTGTCAGGTTGGTAGTGGTGGCTGCTGGGCTGGCAGAAGCCATTTTCATAAGACATTTACAGCAGTGGTGACCTGAACAGCTGGAGCAGGACAGACAGCAGTAGCTCTGGAATCTGCTTGTCCTGTCTGAATCTTCTGCAGGGCTCTGCTGCCAGGAATGAGTGAGGGGCGGGGCTGAGCACAAGCTCTGCTTCCTGCTCTGATATTGAGACACCAGTGCGGGGCTGCTGGCCAGTCTCACTGCACTTCAGCCCGGGGCACAATGGAGCTCCATACAGGATTAATGTGCGCCTGGCTGATGCCCCACTGCAGCCCTGCACTGGTGACTCAATATAACCATAAAAAGAAGCTGCCAGTGCAGTGAAAAATACAGAGATTCGGGGCAATGTGCTTGTAGTCCAGGGCCCAAGCCCCGAATCTACATGACTAACGACGCTGCTATAACCAATTATCCCAAACAGGTGATAATGATCTTCACTTTCATATGCAGGTTGAAACACAGTCATTAACTAAAATGGAAACAGCTGTGAAGAAGGCACAAAACCTGGGCATGGAACAGCCAAATTCTGCAACAATGGTGAGATTGTGGAAGCCAATTTCTTGTCACAGGTCATACACCATGCTAAGACAGAGCACAGCAACAAGACACATGGTAGCTATACTGTACCAGGAAGGTCTCTCACAGGGAAAGATTTTAAATCATACCGGGGTTTCATTAAGTGCTGTTAAAGCCCTTTTAAAGAATCATGAAGAAATGGGCAACACTGAGGACAAAGAGGCAAAGATTTATGCTTTGAAATAGTAAGAAACACTAATGTCCAGCAGTGCCATCGGCTCAGAACTGGTAGAAACCAGTGTGACCCAGGTACGCAAATCTACTGTTCGGAGAAGTGTGGCTAGAAGTGGTCTTCATGGAACAAATGCGCCCGAAAGGCCAAGCAACTCAACTATGCATGAAACAAAGGAACTGAGGTGCAGAAAAATTGCAGCAGGTGCTCTTTTTGAAAACAGAGTACAATCCTCAGAGCACATAAAAATACACTGCTCAAAAAAATAAAGGGAACACTTAAACAACACAATGTAACTCCAAGTCAATCACACTTCTGTGAAATCAAACTGTCCACTTAGGAAGCAACACTGAGTGACAATCAATTTCACATGCTGTTGTGCAAATGGGATAGACAACAGGTGGAAATTATAGGCAATTAGCAAGACACCCCCAATAAAGGAGTGGTTCTGCAGGTGGTGACCACAGACCACTTCTCAGTTCCTATGCTTCTTGGCTGATGTTTTGGTCACTTTTGAATGCTGGCGGTGCTTTCACTCTAGTGGTAGCATGAGACGGAGTCTACAACTCACACAAGTGGCTCAGGTAGTGCAGCTTATCCAGGATGGCACATCAATGCGAGCTGTGGCAAGAAGGTTTGCTGTGTCTGTCAGCGTAGTGTCCAGAGCATGGAGGCGCTACCAGGAGACAGGCCAGTACATCAGGAGACGTGGAGGAGGCCGTAGGAGGGCAACAACCCAGCAGTAGGACCGCTAGCTCTGCCTTTGTGCAAGGAGGAACAGGAGGAGCACTGCCAGAGCCATGCAAAATGACATCCAGCAGGCCACAAATGTGCATGTGTCTGCTCAAACGGTCTGAAACAGACTCCATGAGGGTGATATGAGGGCCCGACGTCCACAGGTGGGGGTTGTGCTTACAGCCCAACACCGTGCAGGACGTTTGGCATTTGCCAGAGAACACCAAGATTGGCAAATTCGCCACTGGCGCCCTGTGCTCTTCACAGATGAAAGCAGGTTCACACTGAGCACATGTGATAGACGTGACAGAGTCTGGAGACGCCGTGGAGAATGTTCTGCTGCCTGCAACATTCTCCAGCATGACCGGTTTGGCATTGGGTCAGTAATGGTGTGGGGTGGCATTTCTTTGGAGAGCCGCACAGCCCTCCATGTGCTCGCCAGAGGTAGCCTGACTGCCATTAGGTACCGAGATGAGATCCTCAGACTCCTTGTGAGACCATATGCTGGTGCGGTTGGCCCTGGGTTCCTCCTAATGCAAGACAATGCTAGACTTCATGTGGCTGGAGTGTGTCAGCAGTTCCTGCAAGACGAAGGCATTGATGCTATGGACTGGCCCGCCCGTTCCCCAGACCTGAATCCAATTGAGCACATCTGGGACATCATGTCTAGCTCTATCCACCAACGTCACGTTGCACCACAGACTGTCAAGGAGTTGGCAGATGCTTTAGTCCAGGTCTGGGAGGAGATCCCTCAGGAGACCGTCCGCCACCTCATCAGGAGCATGCACAGGCATTGTAGGGAGGTCATACAGGCACGTGGAGGCCACACACACTACTGAGCCTCATTTTGACTTGTTTTAAGGACATTACATCAAAGTTGGATCAGCCTGTAGTGTGTTTTTCCACTTTAATTTTGAGTATGACTCCAAATCCAGACCTCCATGGGTTGAAAAATTTGATTTCCATTTTTTTATTTTTGTGTAATTTTGTTGTCAGCACATTCAAGTATTTCAGAAGAATATTTAATTAACTCAGATCTAGGATGTGTTATTTTTGTGTTCCCTTTATTTTTTTGAGCAGTGTACATTAACCCTTAGACTTACATGTACAGCGATAGGTGGTACTTTAAACATGGCACCTGGTCACGCTTGCAGCTGGTGCCTTAGCCAGAGGGTGTCTGCTATTTCAAACAGCGGAGTCCAGCGGCTAATGACTGTGACCGGCAATAATGCAGATCGAAGTCATTTAAGCATTTAGATGCCATGGTCAAGTGTGACCATGGCATCTAAATAGCAAAAACCCAGAAAAGCGTGCTTCTAGGTTAAGACCAGGCACCCATGTGCGGGCGTTCAGTGATGCCGGCCATTAATTCTACTATGTCGAGGCTCTCTGAAGAGACCCAATGTATTAGAGCTGCAGTTCCAATGTTGGCCAGGAGGTGACAGGCCAACATAGGATATCTGCAAAATCAGCTTGCACTGTCATTCTATGGGAATACAGTACAAGTTCAATAAATCAGAGTAGTGCATATTGTAGCCTCCCTAGAATAAAAAAATATAAAAATACATAAATAAATAATAAAAAAATATAAACATCATGGACATCCCTGCATCTGAAAATGCCCGTACTATTAAAATATTAAAATATTTATCCCATACAACGAATTGTGCCAATTTGCCAAAAAATTGAATAAAATGTAATCATTCCCTCTAGTCATTCCTATGAGACCAACACTGAGGCTCCCATAGAAATACATAGAGAAATGGCCTTCCTGTCCACACATAAGATGCTGTGTTATTTGGAGAGTTGGAGTGTTGGTCCCATGATACACCTGAGGATCAGAAGGGAGTATATAATTTATAATTACAGTCATTGGTAAGAAGATTACCTTCATTACAGTTTACATCATGTACCTTTTTATCAGGTCAAAGAATAAAAATGTTTGTGGGAGTGCTACTTTAAGGGCTTTAATATTGAAAGCTTCATGTGGGGACATGATCCATGACATTTTTGGGTTATCTGTCATTTTTTTTGTTCACTTTTCTAGAAGAAATTGGGGAGGAGGTTGCTAAACCTTAGCATAACCCATATGCCTCATGCAGACGACCGTTCTGGTCCGTATCCGAGCCGCAGTTTTTGCGGCTCGGGTGCGGACCCATTCACTTCAATGGGGCCGCAAAAGATGCGGACAGCACTCAGTGTGCTGTCGGCATCCGTTGCTCCGTTCCGTTTTGCAGACAAGAATAGGCATTTCTACAATGGGCCGCCCCGTTCCGCAAAAGGCACACGGGCGGCTTCTGTGTTTTGCGGATCGCAAAAAACGAAACGGTCGTGTGCATGAGGCCATATTCTCATTTCAATACACCATATTATACAAATATAGACAGCTACATTTTTATTTTGCTTCCTCCAAGGTACATCTTTTGTCATAATTAACTAAACTGAGCAACACTGAGATGATTATAATACTGTATATTCGCTCTTCTTTGACCTTTAGGGATCACTTAGATGACTGTATCCATTTTGTGGTTCGCAAATCATGCTTACCGCCCGTGTGTGTTCCGCATTTTGCTGATCGGTACGTCCTTCTCCAGGATAGAAATGCCTATTTTTGTCCGTAATTACAAACAAGAATAGGACATGTTCTTTTTTTGGGGGGCATGGAACGGAAATAAGGATGAGGACAGCACACGGTCTGCTGTCCGCATCTTTTGCGGCACCATTGAAATGAATGGGTCTGCAATTTGCAGAACGGATGCAGACAGAAATATATGGCCCTTGCGGTCATGAAGGCGTGGGATCCAGGCTTTGTGCAACCAGTGTCTGTTCTATGATGGTGCTGTAGGTGGAAAGTCTAAAGGTCTATTGTCTGGCACGTTATCAGGAACTATTTCCTATTAGTCAGGTGTGATTGCATCTATTCACTACATTCATTACTTTATTGAAAAACCAGCAAACAACTAACAAGGGAGACGCGTATGGTGGCATCATAGGGGGCAGCCAGATCGTAGAGCTGCACATGCGCCAGGTTTCAATACTGTATTTAGTTGGACTGTTTGAATAATTGACTATTTATTTACAGTATCTCACAAAAGTCAGTCCACCCCTCACATTTTTGTAAATATTTTATTCTATCTTTTCGTGGGACAACACTGATGATGTGGTACTTTGATACAATGTAAAGTAGTCAGTGTACAGCTTGTATAACAGTGTAAATGTGGTGTGTGCCCTCAAAACAACTCAATGTCTAACCCAGAGGTTTAGACATTAATAACTGTGTGTTGAGCTATATTGAGGGCACACCAAATTTACACTGTTATACAAGCTGTACACGGACTACTTTACATTGCATCAAAGTGTCAGATTTTTTGTGTTGTCCAATGAAAAGATAGTATAAAATATTTACAAAAATGTGAGGGGTGGACTCACTTTTATCAGATACCGTACGTTGAGAAAGGAATGGTGGACATCTAGTGCTGTATTAGTAACCATCTATATGGATTAGTATGTGAAGAATATATACTTCAGAAATTAACATTTATTCAACATTTACTTTTTGCACTGGTATACTTTGTCCTATTTTCAATATATTGTTTTTGCATATTTTATTTAAAATTGTTCCCATTGAATATACCAATTGTTTTCGATTTATACCTTAATAGCCTTACATCCTTTGTTAGTCCTTCAGTTTTTCTTTGTTGGTTGGCACCAGAATGGTAAGTGCACTCATCCACATAATTTTTTATTGCTTGTTTTTAAGTCCCCATAGGGGACTTTAAAGGGGATGTGCTAGTTTCAGGGGGGACCTGTGAAGGGAAGCTAGCAGGCTCCTTCTCTTCTTGGCTTGGGCTGCTCTTCTGCGCTCCCTCATTATAAACATCCTGTGTGAAGATGCTTGCGGCGAATCAGCGGTGACCTGTTTCCCTTACATACTCATGACCATTTGTCATAACACAAACAGAATGTTTACAACTATGGAGAGCATCAGGAGAAGCGAGGAGCCAGCGTAAATAACCTTCCGTTCATAGGTCCTGCCAAGAGGGAGGTTGCAAACCATTACCCTCCTTCCCAAAACAAAACAAAAAAAGCAAGAAACCCTTTAACATGTGATCATCTGATTATGTAGGAACTATCACTGTGGTAGCCTTAAATCCTGAAAGGGGACTAAAGCTACCAACAGCTCCCCCGGTTGCGTATTTATATATTTGCAGTATATGCTGAGATCATGGGGCTTCAACAATTGCACACACCTACGAATCAATACCAGAAGGCACTCTCTCATAGGAACGAGTCATGTGTATATCACCACATGATGTGCGTGTTACATCAGTGGGCACCAGACCCAAGTACGAACTTGCAGTGCATAAGCCATGGTCTGGTAAGCCTATTATTATATGCATAATATACACTGAAAAATAAATATCAAGCACATTGCATACACAGATTTATATGAAAATAAATCAATATTTAATTAAATAAGTTAAAATGTAAAAACATACAGATATAGCATCGCTAGCGCTCCCTTCAGAATCGCGGCAGCGCAAATCGATTTCCAATTCAATTAGCAAACCTGAATCGCGTAAATTGCCATTGAGAAAATTCAGGGTGCAATGTTGGTTTGTAAATACCAGATGACGCATGGAACTACAGTCAGTTAGTTAGTTCCCGCGCGCTATATAGTAAATATCAAAGTTTCGCTTGAGCAGCGCCCCACTGGCCTCCTGTCGATTAACCTTTTAATCCCCTTTCTACTAGCATTCAATTATTTGCTATGGGGATGAAGTGGTGAGATCGGTTATTTACAGTTTATTTCAGAGCCCCAGTAAAGTACATTTTTCAGTAGTAAAATTTAATATACACAGTACAGACCAAAAGTTTGGACACACCTTCCCATTCAAAGAGTTTTCTTTATTTTCATGACTATGAAAATTGTAGATTCACACTGAAGGCATCAAAACTATGAATTAACACATGTGGAATTATATACATCACAAACAAGTGTGAAACAACAAAAAATATGTCATATTCTAGGTTCTTCAAAGTAGCCACCTTTTGCTTTGATTACTGCTTTGCACACTCTTGGCATTCTCTTGATGAGCTTCAAGAGGTAGTCCCCTGAAATGGTTTTCACTTCACAGGTGTGCCCTGTCAGGTTTAATAAGTGGGATTTCTTGCCTTATAAATGGGGTTGGGACCATCAGTTGCGTTGTGGAGAAGTCAGGTGGATACACAGCTGATAGTCCTACTGAATAGACTGTTAGAATTTGTATTATGGCAAGAAAAAAGCAGCTAAGTAAAGAAAAACGAGTGGCCATCGTTACTTTAAGAAATGAAGGTCAGTCAGTGAGCCGAAAAATTGGGAAAACTTTGAAAGTAAGGGCTATTTGACCATGAAGGAGAGTGATGGGGTGCTGCGCCAGATGACCTGGCCTCCACAGTCACCGGACCTGAACCCAATCGAGATGATTTGGGGTGAGCTGGACCGCAGAGTGAAGGCAAAAGGGCCAACAAGTGCTAAGCATCTCTGGGAACTCCTTCAAGACTGTTGGAAGACCATTTCAGGGGACTACCTCTTGAAGTTCATCAAGAGAATGCCAAGAGTGTGCAAAGCAGTAATCAAAGCAAAAGGTGGCTACTTTGAAGAACCTAGAATATGACATATTTTCAGTTGTTTCACACTTGTTTGTTATGTATATAATTCCACATGTGTTAATTCATAGTTTTGATGCATTCATAGTCATGAAAATAAAGAAAACTCTTTGAATGAGAAGGTGTGTCCAAACTTTTGATCTGTACTGTATATGTGTATATACATGTGTTCATATATGTGTATATATGTGTGTGTCTGTGTATACATGCATGTATGTATATATATGTTTGTGCGTATATATAAATATATATATATATGTATATATATATTTATATACAAACCAGATTCCAAAAAAGTTGGGACACTAAACAAATTGTGAATAAAAACTGAATGCAATGATGTGGAGATGGCAAATGTCAATATTTTATTTGTAATAGAACGTAGATGACAGATCAAACGTTTAATCCGAGTAAATGTATCATTTTAAAGGAAAAATACGTTGATTCCAATTTTCACGGTATCAACAAATCCCCAAAAAGTTGGGACAAGGAGCAATAAGAGGCTGGAAAAAGTAAATTTGAGCATAACGAAGAGCTGGAAGACCAATTAACACTAATTAGGTCAATTGGCAACATGATTGGGTATAAAAAGAGCTTCTCAGAGTGGCAGTGTCTCTCAGAAGCCAAGATGGGTAGAGGATCACCAATTCCCACAATGTTGCGCAGAAAGATAGTGGAGCAATATCAGAAAGGTGTTACCCAGCGAAAAATTGCAAAGACTTTGCATCTATCATCATCAACTTTGCATAACATCATCCGAAGATTCAGAGAATCTGGAACAATCTCTGTGCGTAAGGGTCAAAGCCGTAAAACCATACTGGATGCCCGTGATCTCCGGGCCCTTAAACGACACTGCACCACAAACAGGAATGCTACTGTAAAGGAAATCACAGAATGGGCTTAGGAATACTTCCAGAAACCATTGTCAGTGAACACAATCCACCGTGCCATCCGCCGTTGCCAGCTGAAACTCTACAGTGCAAAGAAGAAGCCATTTCTAAGCAAGATCCACAAGCTCAGGCGTTTTCACTGGGCCAGGGATCATTTAAAATGGAGTGTGGCAAAATGGAAGACTGTTCAGTGGTCAGACGAGTCACGATTCGAAGTTCTTTTTGGAAATCTGGGACGCCATGTCATCCGGACCAAAGAGGACAAGGACAACCCAAGTTGTTATCAACGCTCAGTTCAGAAGCCTGCATCTCTGATGGTATGGGGTTGCATGAGTGCGTGTGGCATGGGCAGCTTGCATGTCTGGAAAGGCACCATCAATGCAGAAAAATATATTCAGGTTCTAGAACAACATATGCTCCCATCCAGACGTCATCTCTTTCAGGGAAGACCCTGCATTTTTCAACAAGATAATGCCAGACCACATTCTGCATCAATCACAACATCATGGCTGCGTAGGAGAAGGATCCGGGTACTGAAATGGCCAGTCTGCAGTCCAGATCTTTCACCTATAGAGAACATTTGGCGCATCATAAAGAGGAAGGTGCAACAAAGAAGGCCCAAGACGATTGAACAGTTAGAGGCCTGTATTAGACAAGAATGGGAGAGCATTCCTATTTCTAAACTTGAGAAACTGGTCTCCTCGGTCCCCAGACGTCTGTTGAGTGTTGTAAGAAGAAGGGGAGATGCCACACAGTGTTGAAAATGGCCTTGTCCCAACTTTTTGGGGATTTGTTGACACCATGAAATTCTGATTCAACATATTTTTCCCTTAAAATGGTACATTTTCTCAGTTTAAACTTTTGTTCCGTGATTTATGTTCTATTCTGAATAAAATATTAGAAGTTGGCACCTCCACATCATTGCATTCAGTTTTTATTCACGATTTGTATAGTGTCCCAACTTTTTTGGAATCCGGTTTGTATATATATACATATTATAATTATATTATTATTATTTATATTATAATATAACTTGTAATATATTTTTATATTTGCAAAAAATGCATTGCCAGTTATCCCCCTACAGGGATCTTGCTGTCTGTGAATTAGATCGCACGCTATCTCTCTACACACTGATGACCTGCCCTGCCCTCCTATTCACTGAAAGCACGGAGACAAAAGGAACTCCCTGTTTGGGGGAAGGGGGGTATTGTCTGCAGATGGCTGAAAGTGCAGGTTATTTTCCTGCTGGAGACCCTTTCACTGCTGGTGCCTTTTCACTGAATATTCTGTATTGAGCGCTCCAGCTATAAAAAGACCTGGCAGTGAAGAAAATGGCAGATTACTGTTATTAGGATACAGAGATGGTGCGGTTTTTTTTATATTAATTAAATACAATGACATTAGGTGTTGAGCAGCGCCCCACTGGCCTCCTGTCGATTAACCTTTTAATCCCCTTTCTACTAGCCTTCAATTATTTGTTCAGGGGATGAAGTGGTGAGATCAGTTATTTACAGTTTATTTCAGAGCACCAGTAAAGTACATTTTTCAGTAGTAAAATTTAATATATATATGTGTATATACATGTGTGCATATATGTGTATATGTGTGTGTGTCTGTGTATACATGCATGTATGTATATATATGTTTGTGCGTGTATATAAATATATGTATATATATATATATATATATATATATATTATCATGCATCAAAAAATGTAGACTGACATTTTCTTTTCTGACTGGTCCTTATATAAATAAATCTATAAAATATATGTAAATGTATGCAAATAGGAAAAATGCAAAAATAATAATTTAAAAATGAATGCAAGCTTTTCACATATAAAAATATTGGGTTGCTCAACCAGGAGTAATAATGGATAGGTGCACTGCTAAAAGACTCACCCAATCTAGTTGTAAATAAATAAATAAATAGTAGCAGGCAACAGTTACAAGTGGAGTACGTGTTTATTAACTAAAATCAAGACAATAGCTAAAATAATGACCAGCAATAAAAAATAGCGATGAATAAAAATCCGGAATTAGACTTACCGGTAATTCAGTTTCCATGAAATCACCATGACGGCCACAAGGAGATTGACCCATGACCTCTGTGGGGGCAGGAAACAGAGAAGAGGTTAAATTGCCCCTCCCACCACCACACCTCAGTGTTCCAAAGATATCAAGTGCCAGAAGTGTCTTAGTATTTCCCAGTATTACATCATACCAGAAAATACCGGTGAAAAGAACTTAAAAGAAAGGGAGGGAATATATGGGCCGTCATGGTGATTTCATGGAAACTGAATTACCGGTAAGTCTAATTCCGGTTTTCCCATATCATCACCATGACGGCCACAAGGAGAGTTATAAAATTATTTTTTAAGGGTGGGGGCAACCGCTTGGAGAACCTTCCGACCAAAGGAGAGGCCAGAGGTTCCAGATAAATCCAAACGGTAATGTTTCACAAATGTGTGAATACTAGACCAGGAGGCGGCCCTGCATATATCATCCAGGGAGGCCCCTGCTCTTTCAGCAAAAGTAGTGGAGACAGCTCTGGTAGAGTGAGCTCTAATATTGGAAGGAGGATCCAGATTCTGATTCTTATAGCAAAGGGTAATAGTGTCTTTAATCCATCTTGCAATGGAGGATTTTGAGACCTTGGATCCTTTATTCTTTCCAGCAAATTGGACAAGCAGGCTGTCAGACTTCCTGAAGTCCCTAGTGGCTTCTAAGTATCTAAGGACTGTACGCCTAACATCAAGGAAATGAAATTTCTCTTCCTCCTGATCCTTGGGATTGTTGAAAAAGGATGGAAGGAGGATCTCTTGGCCTCTGTTGCGGTCTGAGGCTACCTTTGGCAGGAAACCTGGGTCTAGTTTAAGCACAATCTTATCCTCAGTGATGGTAAGGTATGGTTCCCTAATGGAGAGAGCTTGAATTTCTCCCAGTCTCTTGGCAGAGGTAATTGCTATAAGGAAAGCAGTTTTGAAGGAAAGCAAATTAATTGAACAACTCTCCAATGGCTCAAATGGGGTACACATAAGGTTGTTGAGAACTAAATTTAAGTCCCAGATTGGGCTGCGGGATCTTAGCGTTGGTCTAAGTCTGCGGGCAGCTCGTATGAATCGTTTGACCCATCTATGGTCTGCCAGGTCGGCGTCAAAGAAAGCACTTAATGCTGAAATCTGAACTTTTAAGGTGGATGGAGAGAGGCCCATGTCCAGACCTTTCTGTAGAAATTCCAGAATTTTCTGGATATTAGGCCCTACAAAATTTGGATTCTCTTCGCCCGACCATGAACAGAACCTTTTCCAGATCTTCAAGTATATTGCGGAAGTTACTTTTTTTCTGGAACATCTCAGGGTGGCTATAACTTTGTCTGACAGGCCCTGAGACCTTAAGAGGGAGACCTCAGGATCCAAGCCGTGAGCTTCAGGAACTCTGGATGAGGATGCAGCAAAGGACCCTGGTATAGGATGTCCCCTCTGAGTGGGAGTCTCACTGGTTCGTCTATTGCTAGTTTCAATAGAGGAGCGAACCAACTTCTCTTCGGCCAGAATGGGGCGATCAATATTACTGTGGTTCTCCCCTCCTGAATCTTCTGAATGACCCTCGGGATGAGAGGCAACGGAGGGAATGCGTACCCTAGATCCCAGCACCATTTTAGGGAGAAGGCATCTATCCTCCAGGGATGATCTCCTGCATTTAGGGAGCAGAATGTTTGTACTTTCGTATTTCTCCTTGATGCGAACAGGTCTATTGTAGGAAGCCCCCATCTCTGGGTTAGCATATTGAAGACCTCTGGATTCAGTGACCACTCTGTATGATCTACCACTTGTCTGCTCAAAAAGTCCGCTTCTAGATTCTGGGACCCCTTCAGGTGCATTGCTGAGATGGATTTTAGTTCTTTCTCTGCAAAGAAGAAAATTTCCTCTGAGATACTCTGGAGTTTCCTTGATCGAGTACCTCTCTGGTGTTTCAAGTAGGAGACCACGGTCACATTGTCCGATAGGACTTTCACATGCTGATTTCTTATCGACTGTCTGGCGGAGAGTAGAGCTTCTCTTACCGCATACAGCTCCCTGAAATTTGAGGATTGGGCAGATATCAGATGCTTCCACGTCCCCTGGAAATAGGCTTTGTCGATTTTCGCTCCCCAACCGGATTGGCTGGCATCCGTGAAGATGGTAATTAAGGGTGATTTGATCCATGGGACTCCCTGGGAAAGATTTTTCTCCTTCATCCACCATGAGAGAGAGCTCTTTACTGATCCTGGAATTGGAAGTTTGGAGTCCAGAGAGCCCTTCTTGTTCCAGTGGGACAATAGCCAGTTCTGTATCACTCGGCAGTGAGCCTGTGCCCACTCGACAGAAGGTATACAGGAGGTTAGGAGGTCGAATAGGCTCATTGCTTCCCTCATTGAACATCCTTTCCGGCGTTGGAAGTGCCTCACCTTGTTCATCAGGGACTGGACCTTGCTCTGTGGAAGGAAGGTTGACTGAGTTACGGAGTCTAGAGTAACTCCCAGGAACCTCACCTTCTCGGATGGAACCAACATTGACTTGGATTCGTTCACTATCCATCCTAGTTGAGACAGGCGGGACAGAAATATTTCCAAGTCCGATAGCAGGAGTTCTTTTGAGTCTGCTATAATTAGAAAGTCGTCCAGATATGGCACTATATTTAACCCTTCCTGTCTGAGTGGGGCTATCATCTCTATCACTAATTTGGTGAAAAGCCTTGGAGCGGCTGAAATCCCGAAGGGTAGTGCTATAAATTGGAAATGACGAATCCGATTGGAAGGATCTAGGATAGCAAATCTTAGAAACCTCTGGTGATCTGGGTGAATGGGGACGTGCAGATAGGCGTCCTTCAGGTCGACCGAGCACATAAATGCCCCTAGCTTTATCAATGGTACTATGGATCTGAGAGACTCCATCTTGAACTTCCTGTAAAGAATAAACTTGTTCAGTTGTTTCAAGTTTATGATGGTCCGGAAGTCTCCTTCCTTTTTCCTTACTAAGAATAGGGTTGAATAGTACCCTTGACCTCTTTGAGACGCAGGAACTGGGATTACTGCACCCTTCTTCACCAAGTCCTGGACTCCTTGAAAAATATTTAGGTTGGAGAATCTGGTAGGCATCTTTGTGACGACGAATCTTGGAGGGGGGAGAGAGGTGAACTCGATCCTGTAACCTTGCCGAATGATATCCAAGGCCCAGGGATTTCTTGATGTTAGAGACCATGGACCCAGGAAATCCTTCAGTCTCCCCCCTACAATGGCGTCATTGTTTGTCCTCGAATTTGGATTGGGGCTTGAGAAGGAAGCCTCTCCCTCTACCCCCTTTGGGATAAGACCAGCGGCCTGACTTGCCTTTCCCTCTAACAGACTTGTTCTGTCCACCGTAAGACCGAAAGGACTGGTTCTTTCTAAAGGACCTTTCCTCAGGGAATCCCTTCTTCTTGTCGGCCGCTTTCTCAAGAATTTCGTCTAGGACCGGCCCGATTACATATTCTCCTGAAAAGGGGATAGATATTAACTTCTGTTTAGAAACTCTATCGCCCGACCAAGACTTCATCCACAAAGCCAGACGAGCTGCATTGGAAAGCCCTGCCTCCTTAGCGCAGAATCTAATAGACTCAGCCGATGCATCTGCCAGGAACCCCGTAGCTGATTTAAGTAGCGGGATGGACTGCAAGATTTCTTCCCTGGAGGTCTTACTGCTTAGGTGGTTCTCAAGCTCTCCTAACCATAAGTACATAGACCTGGCGACAGACGTTGCTGCGATGTTGGTCTTGATGTTAAACATGGAGGCCTCCCAAGCTTTCCTTAAAAGGGCATCTGCCTTCCGCTCCATAGCGTCTTTCAATTGGGTGGCATCCTCAAACGGCAGGGCAGTTTTTTTATTAACCTTCGCCACCTGCACATCTATTTTAGGGGTCTCGTCGAACAACTTAGACTGAGAGGGGTCGAACAACAGTCGATTTTTAAATTCTTTGGAAATCCCCAAACGTTTTTCTGGTTCTGACCATTCCTCCAGAATCATTTGTCTAATGTGTTCGTTTATGGGGAAGACCCTGGATTTTTTCACCTTGAGTCCCCCGAACATTTCGTCCTGAATGGATAAGGACCTAGGGGTTTCCTCAATCCCCATTGTTGTTCTGACTGCCTTTAATAAGTCACTCATCTCTTCAGAGGAAAAAATAAAATTTCTTATTATTTTCGTATATTTCTCCTTCAGAGAGAGAAAGATCATCCTCCCACTGCATGGAAGTGGAGGCTTTATCGTCGGCATCCTCGGATCCAGAGGTAATGATCCTAGAACGCGGACGCTTGCGAGAGGGCTCGTCCTGGGGATCAGACTGAGCAACTCTAGCGGCCCTAATTTCTTCCTGAACCACAGATCTGATATTCTCCATAAGGGACGACTGTTCCTGCTGGACCACATCAGAAATACATGCTTTACACAGCTTCTTTCCATATCCCTCAGGCAGACTTATAGCACAAGAGATGCAGCGAGGAGGTTTATTAAACTTTTTTTGCGCCTCTTTAGCCTGAAATAGATATGGAATAGAGGCATCAGAAATAGGCCTAGTAAAAATACAGTGCTATAAGAAAAGCGGACCCCCAGAGGGATACTTACAGGAGGCAGAGAGGGGGCATCAAGCTCCATAACAGTTTGTATCTCAGGACCTGACATATTCTCAAGCAAAGCAATTGCAGTACTCACAGACCTCAGATCAGCGTTCCCATGGCCGTCCCGCCTTTTATTCAAACTGCTCAGCCTCCTGCGCTTTACTTCCGGGTTGCGTCACATGACCGAACCCGGAAGTGACGTCACTGACGTCGGCGTGCGCACACGCCGGCCGCACCAGCCCGACCCACAGGGGAGGAGGAGGAGGAGATTGCGGCCTGGGAGCAGGCTCCAGACCAGCCGGAGCGAGACCTCCCGATATCCCCCAGCCCAGCATAAGCACGAGGCCGCCGGCGGACTGGGGGAGCTCCGATGAGCTTCAGGTAACCAGGAGACCGTCCTCGGACCCTCCTGGAGACCAAGAAAAATAAAAAAGGAGACTATTTCATATCTTCATCTCCCTGCCGTCCGCAGGGAGACTCTTCTCTGACCCTGGCCACAGTGGGGACAGGAACACTGAGGTGTGGTGGTGGGAGGGGGCAATTTAACCTCTTCTCTGTTTCCTGCCCCCACAGAGGTCATGGGTCAATCTCCTTGTGGCCGTCATGGTGATGATATGGGAAAATAGCAATACATATAAAATAGTGATAGATCCAGGAGCCTACACAAACAAATAAATTAATATCCCATAAATAGGTCCTTCACTAACTGCCTGCTGTCTCTGTTATATGGCAGATTCCATTAAAAGATTGAAGCGCTGAAATTGATAGTTACTTACCAACTACTGCCACCTTGTCTATACTGCAACAAATTGCTGTGAACTTGGATACATATACAGTGGGGGAAATAATTATTTGACCCCTCACTGATTTTGTAAGTTTGTCCAATGACAAAGAAATGAAAAGTCTCAGAACAGTATCATTTCAATGGTAGGTTTATTGTAACAGTGGCAGATAGCACATCAAAAGGAAAATCGAAAAAATAACTTTAAATAAAAGATAGCAACTGATTTGCATTTCATTGAGTGAAATAAGTATTTGAACCCTCTAACAAAAAAAGACTTAATACTTGGTGGAAAAACCCTTGTTTGCAAGCACAGAGGTCAAACGTTTCTTGTAATTGATGACCAAGTTTGCGCACATTTTAGGAGGAATGTTGGTCCACTCCTCTTTGCAGATCATCTCTAAATCCCTAAGGTTTCGAGGCTGTCTCTGTGCAACTCTGAGCTTGAGCTCCCTCCATAGGTTTTCGATTGGATTAAGGTCCGGAGACTGACTAGGCCACTCCATGACCTTAACGTGCTTCTTCTTGAGCCACTCCTTTGTTGCCTTTGCTGTATGTTTTGGGTCATTGTCGTGCTGGAACACCCATCCACGACCCATTTTCAGTTTCCTGGCAGAGGGAAGGAGGTTGTCGCTCAGGATTTCACGATACATGGCTCCGTCCATTTTCCCGTTTATGCGAATAAGTTGTCCTGTGCCCTTAGCAGAAAAACACCCCCAAAGCAAAATGTTTCCACCCCCATGCTTGACGGTGGGGACGGTGTTTTGGGGGTCATAGGCAGCATTTTTCTTCCTCCAAACACAGCGAGTTGAGTTAATGCCAAAGAGCTCTATTTTGGTCTCATCAGACCACAGCACCTTCTCCCAGTCACTCTCTGAATCATTCAGGTGTTCATTGGCAAACTTCAGACGGGCCTGCACATGTGCCTTCCTGAGCAGGGGGACCTTGCGAGCCCTGCAGGATTTTAATCCATTGCGGTGTAATGTGTTTCCAATGGTTTTCTTGGTGACTGTGGTCCCTGCTAATTTGAGGTCATTAACTAACTCCTCCCGTGTAGTTCTAGGATGCTTTTTCACCTTTCTCAGAACCATTGACACCCCACGAGGTGAGATCTTGCGTGGAGCCCCAGAGCGAGGTCGATTGATGGTCATTTTGTGCTCCTTCCATTTTCGAACAATCGCACCAACAGTTGTCACCTTCTCTCCCAGCTTCTTGCTAATGGTTTTGTAGCCCATTCCAGCCTAGTGCAGGTCTACAATTTTGTCTCTGACATCCTTGGACAGCTCTTTGGTCTTTCCCATGTTGGAGAGTTTGGAGTCTGCTTGATTGATTGATTCTGTGGACAGGTGTCTTTTATACAGGTGACTAGTTAAGACAGGTGTCCTTAATGAGGGTGACTAATTGAGTAGAAGTGTCTAACCACTCTGTGGGAGCCAGAACTCTTAATGGTTGGTAGGGGTTCAAATACTTATTTCACTCAATGAAATGCAAATCAGTTGCTATCTTTTATTTAAAGTTATTTTTTCGATTTTCCTTTTGATGTGCTATCTGCCACTGTTACAATAAACCTACCATTGAAATGATACTGTTCTGAGACTTTTCATTTCTTTGTCATTGGACAAACTTACAAAATCAGTGAGGGGTCAAATAATTATTTCCCCCACTGTATATATTCTCTATTCTCCTATTTTATGCTGCTACAATTATATTAGAATATGGAAGTGAACTGAACTTGTCTTATTCCCCTCTGTGAATTGGAACACTATCTAACTCAGGTGCTGCTACATAAACTATGATATTTGTGGGATATTAATTTATTTGTTTGTGTATGCTCCTGGATCTATCACTATTTAAAATTTATTGCTATTTTTTATTCATTGCTATTTTTTATTGCTTGTCATTATTTTAGCAATTTTCCTGATTTTAGTTAATAAACACGTACTCCACTTGTAAGGCCCCTTTCACACGGACGAGATTTCCGCGCGGCTGCAATGCGTGAGGTGAACGCATTGCACCCGCACTGAATCCGGACCCATTCATTTCTATGGGGCTGTGCAGATAAGCAGTGATTTTCACGCATCACTTGTGCGTTGCGTGAAAATTGCAGCATGCTCCTCTTTGTGCGTTTTCCAAGCAACGCAGGCCCCATAGAAGTGAATGGGGTTGCGTGAAAATCGCAAGCATCCGCAAGCAAGTGCGGATGTGGTGCGATTTTCACGCACGGTTTCTAGGAGACAATCGGGATGGAGACCAGATCATTATTATTTTCCCTTATAACATGGTTATAAGGGAAAATAATAGCATTCTTAATACAGAATGCATAGTACAATAGGGCTGGAGGGGTTAAAAATTAATAAAGAATAATTTAACTCACCTTAAACCACTTGTTCGCGCAGCCCGGCACAGGAAAAGGACCTGTGGTGTTGTCACTACGCTCATCACATGGTCCGTCACATGATACATCACCATGGTAACAGATCATGTGCTGGACCATGTGATCAGCGCAGTGACATCATCAAAGGTCCTTTTCCTGTGCACAGCACAGAAGAAGACAGAAGAGAAGATGGACTGCGCGAACAAGTGGATTAAGGTGAGTTAAATTGTTTTGTATTAATTTTGAACCCCTCCAGCCCTATTTTTAACCCCGCTAGCTGTTCACCAGAGTCAGGCGCAGGCAGTGTAGTCAGCGATACTGAGGTATAATACTGCAATGTACACCATTAATCGATCCTTTTGTATGTACTTGCAACCTTAATGAAGGGCGGCATTAGCATATGAATCGCAAATTGCATCTAAATACCTTCAGTGTTTAGGGGATAAGAAAGTTATTAGAGAATGTCCCAATTTCAAGTAATAAGATAGTTTGCTTCAACTATGTCAGATACACAATCAATATTATTGCATTCATCAGTTTTTTATCCTTTAAAGAGGACCTTTCACTAGATTAAAAAATCTAAACTAGGTATACAGACATGTAGAGCGGCGCCCAGGGATCTCCCTGCACTTACTGTTATCCCTGGGCGCCGCTCCGTTCTCCCGGTATAGCCTCCGGTATCTTCATAGTTAGACTCCACCCAGTGGAACCTGCCGGCGTCTCCTTCTCCCATGCTGTAGCGCTGGCCAATCACAGCGCTCAGCTCATAGCCTGGAAGGTTTTTTTTTTCTCTCAGGCTATGAGCTGAGCGCTGCGATTGGCCAGCGCTTCAGCATGGGAGAAGGAGACGCCGGCAGGTTCCACTGGGTGGAGCCTAACATGTGAAGATACTGGAGGCTATACCGGGCGAATGGAGCGGCACCCAGGGATAACAGTAAGTGCAGGGAGATCCCTGGGCGCCGCTCTACATGTCTGTATACCTAGTTTAGATTTTTTAATCTAGTGAAAGGTCCTCTTTAAGTTTATATTGTTTTGTATCTTGATGCAGTTTTCCATATTTATTTTTGTTTATTATTTGTTTTTCTCTGAAGTAGTGGATACAGAGTGTATTTATTAGCTATGTTCCTATAGTGACTGAATATTAATACAGTATTTATATTATATATAAATTTACATATAGTATAATTAGTGTAATATTGAATAAGTATTTATTCCATGATCCATATGAGGTATGGTGATTTAGATATAGTGTATTGTACAGTATAATGG
Organism: Bufo bufo; assembly: GCF_905171765.1. Classification (NCBI taxonomy): domain Eukaryota; kingdom Metazoa; phylum Chordata; class Amphibia; order Anura; family Bufonidae; genus Bufo; species Bufo bufo. Next base: position 28,453,224 of record NC_053394.1, read on the forward strand.
ACATACACTCACCTAAAGAATTATTAGGAACACCTGTTCTATTTCTCATTAATGCAATTATATAGTCAACCAATCACATGGCAGTTGCTTCAATGCATTTAGGGGGGTGCTCCTGGTCAAGACAATCTCCTGAACTCCAAACTGAATGTCAGAATGGGAAAGAAAGGTGATTTAAGCAATTTTGAGCGTGGCATGGTTGTTGGTGCCAGACGGGCCGGTCTGAGTATTTCACAATCTGCTCAGTTACTGGGATTTTCACGCACAACCATTTCTAGGGTTTACAAAGAATGGTGTGAAAAGGGAAAAACATCCAGTATGCGGCAGTCCTGTGGGCAAAAATGCCTTGTGGATGCTAGAGGTCAGAGGAGAATGGGCCGACTGATTCAAGCTGATAGAAGAGCAACGTTGACTGAAATAACCACTCGTTACAACCGAGGTCTGCAGCAAAGCATTTGTGAAGCCACAACACGCACAACCTTGAGGCGGATGGGCTACAACAGCAGAAGACCCCACCGGGTACCACTCATCTCCACTACAAATAGGAGAAAGAGGCTACAATTTACACGAGCTCACCAAAATTGGACTGTTGAAGACTAGAAAAATGTTGCCTGGTCTGATGAGTCTCGATTTCTGTTGAGACATTCAAATGGTAGAGTCCGAATTTGGCGTAAACAGAATGAGAACATGTATCCATCCTCTGATGGCTACTTCCAGCAGGATAATGCACCATGTCACAAAGCTCGAATCATTTCAAATTGGTTTCTTGAACATGACAATGAGTTCACTGTACTAAAATGGCCCCACAGTCACCAGATCTCAACCCAATAGAGCATCTTTGGGATGTGGTGGACCGGGAGTTTCGTGCCCTGGATGTGCATCCCTCAAATCTCCATCAACTGCAAGATGCTATCCTATCAATATGGGCCAACATTTCTAAAGAATGCTATCAGCACCTTGTTGAATCAATGCCACGTAGAATTAAGGCAGTTCTGAAGGCAAAAGGGGGTCCAACACCGTATTAGTATGGGGGCACTAACAATTCTTTAGGTGAGTGTATATAGATATATGATAGAAAAAACTCTAGTAAGATTTGCTTTGGTGCTGTTGTTGTTTATTGTAATGCGGCAAAGTAGTGACGTTTCGGCACAATAGCCTTTTTCAAACACAAGCCGCTCTGGAGGAAGGAGCCATAAGGTGCTGCGCTGTGTAGAGGTACTGCATACAACTGTATGTGATTGGTATAGGTGCCTATACACAGCGCAGCACCTTATGGCTTCTTCCTCCAGAGCGGCTTGTGTTTGAAAAAGGCTATTGTGCCGAAACGTCACACAAAGTGTTACTTTGCCGCATTACAATAAACAACAACAGCACCAAAGCAAATCTTACTGGAGTTTTTTCTATCATATATACGGGGTGGGATCCCGACTCCATGCTCCACCACCGAGTGTGCCACACTGGTCTACTATATTGTATATAGATATAGATAGATAGATAGATAGATAGATAGATAGATAGATAGATAGATAGATAGATAACCTCTGTATTAAAAAATAATTATACAATATCACACTAATTATACTATATGTAAATGTATATATAATAAATCAATATAGCAGCAACGCTTTATATATTGGTCTATTTTTGCCTGTAAGCTGTATTGATTATTTTTTTTTTCATGTAACAATATTATTTGTTTTAATGGTGTCAGTGTTAACATCATAATTTATATTAGGTTTCCATTGCGCAATTGTGGAGAAAGAGATCCAACATTAAGAATAGCAAGAATAGGTGTGAGAATTGTCCTGGCAGAAGGGGGGGGGAGATTGGTGGGGGGTGCCGTCAAAGAGGAAATGATCAAAAGGCTTTGCTAAATACAAATGTATCCATACTGTACATGTTGTTTTTCGATACTGTATTAACATTCAGCCACTATAGGAACATAGCTAATAAATACACTCTGTATCCACTACATTATATATCTGTATACTGTACACTGCTCCATTGCATATCTGTATACAGCACTTCATTATATATCTGTATGCAGTAGACCGCAAAAAATCCGGTACAATGCATCACAGGTGTTATCCAAATCAAATCCACTTGTATCACAGATCTAAAGACATAATGGAGCGGTGTATACAGATATATTATAGACCTGCATATGCAAATATATACTGAATATGTACTGAACCATAATTGTGATCGATACATAAATATATGAATGTACAGTTTGTCCATTGTATAGTAGTTTATTATTTTTTATTTATTTTTAACCCCTCCAGCCCTATTTTTAACCCCTCCAGCCCCTCCTCGCCCGTGTGAAAGGGGCCTTAGATCCTAATGTAGCCATACTGAGAGTGGGGTGTAGGGTGTAAAGTAACACCATATACAGTAATATATATTTGTACTGTATGTATTTATTTAATTAGGCGATTAGGCTATCTTTCTATGCTTATTTTTTAATTTAAATGTAAAATTTTTAATCATTAGGAGTATGTTATCTCACAGTGCTATTTGTTAAATAAACTCAGATGCAAGACCAGCAGAAGGTGTGCACACCAAAAAGTTTTACTTTTAGATCGATAAATTGATAGATAGCTTAATAATATCAAACTTGGTTTGGATTTCACCAGTATGATATTAATAAGCGCTATAGCTGGGTTATATTACTGCCTGTGTAATTTTAACATATTCTTACATGTACTGAACATATTTTTTACAGGACAGGGGTACAGGACAGTACATTCGGGTGCAGTGGGGCATAGGACAGTACATTCGGGTGCAGTGGGGCACAGGACAGTACATTCGGGTGCAGTGGGGCACAGGACAGTACATTCGGGTGCAGTGGGGCACAGGACAGTACATTCGGGTGCAGTGGGGCACAGGACAGTACATTCGGGTGCAGTGGGGCACAGGACCATTTTTAAAAAAAATGATTTAATGTTGAGGTGCCATCGCCCGGCTCCTGTCTAGTGTCGGGATGACTACGGGCTGTATCAGGAGCCGGATAGCGATATTAACTTTAACTCAACAACGCCATCTACTGGCATTGGTGTGTATTGATAGACTGGAGGAGATAAAATCGTGTTTAGTTAGTAACGAATTGCAAAATAAGGGAGCGGTAGCGATGACACATCTGTATAATATCGACAGATCAGCCACATGGAGGAGACACAGCATCACATAGACAGCAATGTAAGCATGTAGCAGCAGTGGATATAAGTATAAACCAAAATATGGCACTGCAAATAATACATAATAGTATACAGACCAAGAAGTGTGCTCCTCCAAAACCACCCCAGCATGTGTTTTGCGTCAGCTTCCTCAGGGGAAGCTTCCATTTTGAATTGTGTTTGGTCCAAAAATGATGCATTGACAGGGTCAGAATGCCTGCCCATACAACACGCAAGTGTTGTTTGTCAGAAGAAAAAGTGATTGAGTCAAAAATAATTCTCAGCTTCAAATGGGAACTTCAGCGCAATGTGGATGTGGAAAGGGTACAAATATATTGGCATGTGGCCGCAATAATAGCTGCTGTAGAAGCAGCATAGCATGGAATATAGAAGGCAGTAGGTCAGCTGTATATGGGTAGTAGTAGCAATAGTAGTGGTAGAAGTAGGGGTAGTAGTGGCAGATGCTTTGCGCTTATAGTGGTGGCAGTAGGGGATTAGCAGCGAGGAGCAGCAGAAGCCATATGGTACATATCGGCAGACAGCAGCATGATGGAAGCAACAGCAGCCTTACAGAAGATGATGGTAGGCAGGCAGCAGCAGTGGCATGATGGAGGCAGGAGTAGTGGCATGAAGGCAGCTGTGGTATGATGGAGGCTGGAGTAGTGGCATGAAGGCAGCTGTGGTATGATGGAGGTAGCAGCAGCAGCTGTACAGAACATGATAGTAGGCAATGGCATGATGGGACACTGTCTGCAAGGCCAAATCTGTTTATTGGCCTCAGCCGTAAGAGTGTAAACAACCTCCCCAATCTAGACTTTGTTCATTTTGACAAAAGTGGGTGTAACCATAAAACCATTCCGTTTTGATCTGTCCTCATAGAGTTCAATAGAAAAAAAAATGGAAAGCAGCATTCCGTCAGGTTTCCGTTATTTTGGACAAAAAAAAAGTCCCCTGCAGGTAGTATGAGTTATTTCCAGGTTCAGGGCAGCCATGATGTTGTGTCCATTGTTGCTGACCACCTTGCCCAGTTGGAGTAGACGGGGTGTCAGCTTGATGTACTTTAGCAACTGCTCACCCGTGTGACTACTCTCTCCCAGGCCTATCAGCTCCAATACCACATAGCAATGTGTGACTTGAAACAGGTGATAGGAAGGGGAGCGGGAACGACGCTGTGCTCTGCTGCTGTTGGAAATGGGAGCGTGTCCATGGAGCAGGTGGATAAGTGCTTGCTGTTAGGGTCAAGCTGTGTGGGACCTGGCCATGCTGCCTCTCCACTGCTGAAAAAAACATTGACCCAGTGGGCTGTATAAGACATCTACTGTCCTTGCCCATAACAGGTGCTCCAGGTATCCACCGTACAGACCAGCTTGCCACACAGAGAGAATCGGAAGAAGTGGGACAGGTCAAAGGCACTAATACAATGACACAACAGCAACCGCACCACCAACAATGTAGTCAGGTGGGGTTCAGCTTGTAGACAAGCTAATTGCTGGTGGAAAAAAGTGTTTTTCATGGCCAAACATTCCATTATAGATGCCACATTATAGGAGGAGTCTTATCAGGAGAAGAAGACGGTGATGATGATGACAAATATACCATATTTTTGGGGGATGGGGGTAGGCTGCCACAAAGAGGACCAGGAGGAGGACTTGTTTTGATTGGGAATGCTGGCCGATTGTATTTTCCCAAAGGATCCGGTGATGCCGTCTCAGGTGCAGAAATAGACCTCTGGTACCTATGATTTTGTTTGAACGGCCACATATTATTTTAATCCTGCAGATGTTGCACACAGCTGTAGCTTTGTGTGCTACAGGCAGCCAAGCTCGGCTTAGCTCTGGCACATTTTGGGCCTTACTCACCCAAAGTGTCAGTGGCATCACCAGATCCCAAAGCAGAAGTGGTCACTGCTCTTTATTGCTGTCTCCACCATCCTTCTCCACTGATGTTGCCTCCTCCTCAGCACCCCGATCTGGCCCACAGGTCCTGTCCAGCAGGTCCTTGCTGCTTTTATCAGACTGTGATATATCATTGTGGGCTCCAGGGCTGCCTCCCATGCTCTACATTTGTTCTGACTGCCAATGCCGCAACCCCCCAAAAAATGTAAACTGTGGGGAGATAGAAAAAATGGAAACTGATTTAGGCCTAGGGCTGATTAATATTCTGTGTTTACCGTCACATAACCTGCAGGAGATTGCAGACCAGAGCAGCAATAATATGCACATTGTCCCTCCATCTAACCAGCCAAACCCCATACCCTTGTTTAAAGGTGCTGCCTGGCCATTAACAATGAAGAAGGTTTTACAATATTTTATATGTGTATTTTGTATTTTATTATTTGAGACTATTCTCACGGATTATATATCCAATAAACTGTGATTGTTCCATATGGTACACATATGTTTGAGTGCCAATCTTATTTTACTTATTCTGCCAATATATAAATACAATTATCCAATATGTTGCTAGATACACAGGAAGAAACGACACAAAAAGCAAATCCACTGATACAATGGAGGGGAACTACATAGAGATAATCCAGATTTCATTCAATTCATAAAGTATTTGTGTAGATTAGGACTTTTTGAATGAGAATTATGGAGGTAAGCATATACAGGATGATACCGGATGCATGCAATCAGAACGCCCCATACAATGGATTTTCCATATAGGACAACTATATTAGTGTGTGTGCGATCCACACTAATCATATGTTTGAGAGCTTTAACCTGTTGGGGACACATGACGTACCGGTACGTCATGATGTCCTGGTACTTAAGGACACATGACGTACCGGTACGTCATGTGTATTTACGATCACCGGTGTGTGGCGCGCGGTGATCGGAACAGAGTGCCTGCTGAAATCATTCGGCAGGCACTCTGTGACAATGCCGAGGGGACAGGTCAATTCAGACCCGCGGTTTGCAGCGTTTGCGGGTCATTCTTGCGGTGATCGGCGCTGCCATCGGGTCCCCATGCTGCTGTAATGGGACCCAATGGCATGGAAGGCAGCGCGATGCCTTCCTTAGGCATCGGGGCTGCCTTCCGGTGAAGAGCCTGTGAGATCTAGCTCCCTGGATCTCACAGGCAGGAAGCTGTATGAGTAATACACACTGCATTACTCATACAGCCAATGCATTCCAATACAAAAGTATTGGAATGCATTGCATTGTAAAGGGGATCAGACCCCCAAAAGTTGAAGTCCCAAAGTGGGACAAAAAATAAAGTGAATAAAAAAAGTTGAAAAAATAAAATTTCCCCCCCAAAAAATTAAGTTTCAAGTAAATAAAACAAATATGTCATTTTCCCCATATAAAGTAATAAAAAATTGGTCAAAAATATGGAAAAAAAGAAAAGTGGACACGTCCATATCAACCGGCTCTATAAACATATCACATGACCTAACCCCTCAGATGAACACCTTACATCACTAAAAGTACAACAGCAAGCGATCAAAAAGGCGTATGCCCAACAAAATAGTACCAATCTAACCGTCACCTCAAACCCCAAAAAATGAGCCCCTACCTAAGACAATTGCCCATCATTTTTTTTGTTTTAAAAAAGCTGTTAGTGTGTAAAACTTAAGTAAATTTAAAAAAGTATACATATTAGGTATCGCCGCATCCGTAAGAACCTGCTCTATATAAATATCACATGACCTAACCCCTCAGGTGAACACTATAAAAAAATAAAAATAAAAACTGTGTAGTTGAGGGGTGTATTTTGTAAAATGGGGTCATTTTTGGGTGGTTTCTATTATGTAAGCCTCACAAAGTGACTTCAGACCTGAACTGGTCCTGAAAAAGTGTTTTTTTTGTAGCGTCCCCAAAAAATAAAATGGTATTCACAAAATGATCCAAACATGAAGTAGACATATGGGGAATGTAAATTAATAACTATTTCTGGAGGTATTACTATGTATTATAGAAGTAGAGAATTTGAAACTTGGAAATTTGCTAATTAAAAAAAAAAAAGGTAAATTTTATATTTTTTTATAAATAAAAATGATTTTTTTTAGAAAAAAGTTATTCACACATAAAGTGTCACTGGTCAGATTTGCAAAAAATGGCCTGGTCCTTAAGGTGAAATATGGCCGTGTCCTTAAGGGGTTAAAGAAGAATGCTCATTATCAAGATCACAAATTGTCTGTAGGTTATTGAATACATACACTCACCTAAAGAATTATTAGGAACACCTGTTCTATTTCTCATTAATGCAATCATCTAGTCAACCAATCACATGGCAGTTGCTTCAATGCATTTAGGGGGGTGCTCCTGGTCAAGACAATCTCCTGAACTCCAAACTGAATGTCAGAATGGGAAAGAAAGGTGATTTAAGCAATTTTGAGCGTGGCATGGTTGTTGGTGCCAGACGGGCCGGTCTGAGTATTTCACAATCTGCTCAGTTACTGGGATTTTCACGCACAACCATTTCTAGGGTTTACAAAAAAAGGTGTGAAAAGCATCCAGTATGCGGCAGTCCTGTGGGCAAAAATGCCTTGTGGATGCTAGAGGTCAGAGGTGAATGGGCCGACTGATTCAAGCTGATAGAAGAGCAATGTTGACTGAAATAACCACTCGTTACAACCGAGGTATTCAGCAAAGCATTTGTGAAGCCACAACACGCACAACCTTGAGGCGGATGGGCTACAACAGCAGAAGACCCCACCGGGTACCACTCATCTCCACTACAAATAGGAAAAAGAGGCTACAATTTGCACGAGCTCACCAAAATTGGACTGTTGAAGACTGGAAAAATGTTGCCTGGTCTGATGAGTCTCGATTTCTGTTAAGACATTCAAATGGTAGAGTCCGAATTTGGCGTAAACAGAATGAGAACATGTATCCATCCTCTGATGGCTACTTCCAGCAGGATAATGCACCATGTCACAAAGCTCGAATCATTTCAAATTGGTTTCTTGAACATGACAATGAGTTCACTGTACTAAAATGGCCCCCACAGTCACCAGATCTCAACCCAATAGAGCATCTTTGGGATGTGGTGGAACGGGAGCTTCGTGCCCTGGATGTGCATCCCTCAAATCTCCATCAACTGCAAGATGCTATCCTATCAATATGGGCCAACATTTCTAAAGAATGCTATCAGCACCTTGTGGAATCAATGCCACGTAGAATTAAGGCAGTTCTGAAGGCAAAAGGGGGTCCAACACCGTATTAGTATGGGGGCACTAACAATTCTTTAGGTGAGTGTATATCCGAGTAATATTCTGCAATGCTCTGCTATAAGTTGTGATACAAGCTGGGTACATCAAAGGAAAATGCTCTGCTATACATTGTCAGTAGGTTGCTGAACACATTTATCCGAGTAATACATGCTGAGTACATCAAGGGGCAATGCTCTGCTATAAGTTGTCTATAGGTTGATTAACACAGATATCTGAATAATGCTGGGTACATCAAAGAACAATGCTATATTATAAATTATCCGTAGGTTGCTGAACACATATATGCGGGTGATACATGCTGGGTACATTAAAGAGCAGTGCTCTGTAGAGTAAATCAAGTTAAGATACATAGGGACATCGTATGTCTGGAGGCTGCTGGATGTACAGGTTCTATTATTCCATATTGGATGACATGAACATTGTAGTACTGTATTATTACCCCCAAGTGGGAACCGTAATATATGGTATGGTATGCGGAGTATGCCGGGCCTGCTCGCCACCTGTAAAAGGCAAAATATTAGTTCATCTGTACCTGTTCTGAAGGGAAGAATGGGTCATCAGGGCTCGGATGTGCGGCGTCTGAATCGCGCCTATCCTGGTTAAAGTGACCGGAAGTCTCATGGTGCCTGGGACGCAAGCGTGCGTTCCACAGGGACATCATGTGACCGGGGGAAAGACGATAATGCGTTCTACCATTAGATTATACAATGCCTGTATTACTTTACGGTACAGTCCTGTTCAAAAGTTTAAGACCACTTGAAAAATGGCAAAAAATCATATTTAGCATGGCTGGAACTTAACAAGGTTCCAAGTAGAGCTTCAACATGCAACAAGAAGAAATGGGAGTGAGACAAAACATTTTTTGAGCATTCAATTTAATGAAAACAACAAATAAACTGAAACAGGCTGTTTTTCAGCTGATCAAAAGTTTAGGACCACACCTCCAAAAAAAACTAAACCCCCCCAAAACAGAAATCCAACTTCCAAACATGAACTCAGTAATGAGTAGCTCCGCCGTTTTTGTCTATCACTTCAAAAATTAGTTTCGGCATGCTTGATGCAAGCGTTTCCATGAGGTGAGTGGGAACATTTCTCCAAGTGGTGAAGACGGCCGCACGAAGGCCATCTACTGTCTGGAACTGTTGTCCATTTTTGTAAACTTCCCTTGCCATCTATCCCCAAAGGTTCTCAATAGGATTTAGATCAGGGGAACATACAGGATGGGCCAAAAGAGTGATGTTATTCTCCTGGAAGAAGTCCCTTGTCCTGCGGGCATTGTGTACTGTAGCGTTGTCCCTTTGAAAAACCCAGTCGTTACCACACAGACGAGGGCCCTCAGTCATGAGGAATGCTCTCTGCAACATCTAGACATAGTCAGCGGCCGTTTGACGCCGCTGCACTTTCTGAAGCTCCATTGTTCCATTGAAGGAAAAAGGACCCCAGACCATTATGGCGCCCCCTTCACTGTGGCACGTAGAAAACATCTCAGGTGGGATCTGCTTGTCATGCCAGTAACGTTGGAAACCATCAGGACCATCAAGGTTAATTTTTTTTCTCATCATAGAATAAAACTTTCTTCCACCTTTGGATGTCCCTGGTTTGGTGCTCTCTTGCAAAGTCCAAACGAGCAGTTCTGTGGCGTTCAAGGAGACGAGGTCTTTGAAGATGTTTTTTGTTTTGGAAGCCCTTCAGTCTCAGATGCCGTCTGATGGTTATGGGGCTGCAGTCAGCACCAGTAAGGGCCTTAATTTGGGTCGAGGATCGTCCAGTGTCTTGACGGACAGCCAATTGGATCCTCCGGCTCAGTGCTGAAGAAATTTTTTTGGCTCTTCCACTTGACTTTTTTGTTCCATAACTCTCAGGATCATTTAAGAAATTCCAAATGACTGTCTTACTGCGTCCCACCTCAGCTGCGATGGCGCGCTGTGAGAGACCCTGCTTATGCAGTTCAACAACCTGACCACATTAAAAAAGGAGAGTTTTTTTTCCTTTGCCATCACAACGTGTGACTACCTGACAGAAAATGACAATGAATCCACATGTTTGCACAGATTTGGACTTTTAAAGGCATGTGGTCCTAAAATTTGGATCAGCTGAAAAACAGCCTGTTTCAGTTTAATCGTTATTTTCAATTAATTGAATGCTCAAAAAAAGTTTTGTCTCACTCTCATTTCTTCTTGTTGCATGTTGAAGCTCTACTTGGTACCTTGTTAAGATCCAACAATGTAAAATATGATTTTTTGCCATTTTTCAAGTGGTCTTAAACTTTTGATCAGGACTGTATAAGGGAAAGAGGGCAACATGTGATATTAACCCTGATTATGGAAATCTAGAGCTATGTATAGAGAGAGTCAAAATGTATATATTAAATTACAAACCGGATAACAAAAAAGTTGGGACACTATACAAATCGTGAATAAAAACTGAATGCAATGATGTGGAGGTGCCAACTTCTAATATTTTATTCAGAATAGAACATAAATCACGGAAAACAAAAGTTTAACCACCTCAGCCCCCAGTGCTTAAACACCCTGAAAGACCAGGCCACTTTTTACACTTCTGACCTACACTACTTTCACCGTTTATTGCTCGGTCATGCAACTTACCACCCAAATGAATTTTACCTCCTTTTCTTCTCACTAATAGAGCTTCCATTTGGTGGTATTTCATTGCTGCTGACATTTTTACTTTTTTTGTTATTAATCGAAATTTAACGATTTTTTTGCAAAAAAATGACATTTTTCACTTTCAGTTGTAAAATTTTGCAAAAAAAACGACATCCATATAGAAATTTTGCTCTAAATTTATAGTTCTACATGTCTTTGATAAAAAAAAAATGTTTGGGTAAAAAAAAAATGGTTTGGGTAAAAGTTATAGCGTTTACAAACTATGGTACAAAAATGTGAATTTCCGCTTTTTGAAGCAGCTCTGACTTTCTGAGCACCTGTCATGTTTCCTGAGGTTCTACAATGCCCAGACAGTACAAACACCCCACAAATGACCCCATTTCTGAAAGTACACACCCTAAGGTATTCGCTGATGGGCATAGTGAGTTCATAGAACTTTTTATTTTTTGTCACAAGTTAGCGGAAAATGATGATTTTTTTTTATTTATTTTTTTTCCTTACAAAGTCTCATATTCCACTAACTTGTGACAAAAAATAAAAAGTTCTATGAACTCACTATGCCCATCAGCGAATACCTTGGGGTCTCTTCTTTCCAAAATGGGGTCACTTGTGGGGTAGTTATACTGCCCTGGCATTCTAGGGGCCCAAATGTGTGGTAAGGAGTTTGAAATCAAATTCTGTAAAAAATGACCTGTGAAATCCGAAAGGTGCTCTTTGGAATATGGGCCCCTTTGCCCACCTAGGCTGCAAAAAAGTGTCACACATCTGGTATCTCCGTACTCAGGAGAAGGTGGGGAATGTGTTTTGGGGTGTCATTTTATATATACCCATGCTGGGTGAGAGAAATATCTTGGCAAAAGACAACTTTTCCCATTTTTTTATACAAAGTTGTCATTTGACCAAGATATTTATCTCACCCAGCATGGGTATATGTAAAATGACACCCCAAAACACATTCCTCAACTTCTCCTGAGTACGGGGATACCAGATGTGTGACACTTTTTTGCAGCCTAGGTGGGCAAAGGGGCCCATATTCCAAAGAGCACCTTTCGGATTTCACTCCTCATTTTTTCCTGAATTTGATTTCAAACTCCTTACCACACATTTGGGCCCCTAGAATACCAGGGCAGTATAACTACCCCACAAGTGACCCCATTTTGGAAAGAAGACACCCCAAGGTATTCCGTGAGGGGCATGGCGAGTTCCTAGAATTTTTTATTTTTTGTCACAAGTTAGTGGAAAATGATGATTTTTTTTTTTTTTTTTTTTTTTCATACAAAGTCTCATATTCCACAAACTTGTGACAAAAAATAAAAACTTCCATGAACTCACTATGCCCATCAGCGAATACCTTGGGGTCTCTTCTTTCCAAAATGGGGTCACTTGTGGGGTAGTTATACTGCCCTGGCATTCTAGGGGCCCAAATGTGTGGTAAGTAGGTAAATGACCTGTGAAATCCGAAAGGTGCTCTTTGGAATGTGGGCCCCTTTGCCCACCTAGGCTGCAAAAAAGTGTCACACATCTGGTATCTCTGTATTCAGGAGAAGTTGAGGAATGTGTTTTGGGGTGTCTTTTTACATATACCCATGCTGGGTGAGATAAATATCTTGGTCAAATGCCAACTTTGTATAAAAAAATGGGAAAAGTTGTCTTTTGCCAAGATATTTCTCTCACCCAGCATGGGTATATGTAAAATGACACCCCAAAACACATTCCCCAACTTCTCCCGATTACGGAGATACCAGATGTGTGACACTTTTTTGCAGCCGAGGTGGGCAAAGGGGCCCATATTCAAAAGAGCACCTTTCGGATTTCACAGGTCATTTTTTACAGAATTTGATTTCAAACTCCTTACCACACATTTGGGCCCCTAGAATGCCAGGGCAGTATAACTACCCCACAAGTGACCCCATTTTGGAAAGAAGAGACCCCAAGGTATTCGCTGATGGGCAAAGTGAGTTCATGGAAGTTTTTATTTTTTGTCACAAGTTAGTGGAATATGAGACTTTGTATGAAAAAAAAAAAAAAAATAAGCATTTTCCACTAACTTGTGACAAAAAATAAAAAATTCTAGGAACTCGCCATGCCCCTCACGGAATACCTTGGGGTGTCTTCTTTCCAAAATGGGGTCACTTGTGGGGTAGTTATACTGCCCTGGCATTTTCCAGGGGCCCTAATGTGTGGTAAGTAGGTAAATGACCTGTGAAATCCTAAAGGTGCTCTTTGGAATATGGGCCCCTTTGCCCACCTAGGCTGCAAAAAAGTGTCACACATGTGGTATCGCCGTATTCAGGAGAAGTTGGGGAATGTGTTTTGGGGTGTCATTTTACATATACCCATGCTGGGTGAGAGAAATATCTTGGCAAAAGACAACTTTTCCCATTTTTTTATACAAAGTTGGCATTTGACCAAGATATTTCTCTCACCCAGCATGGGTATATGTAAAATGACACCCCAAAACACATTCCCCAACTTCTCCTGAGTACGGCGATACCAGATGTGTGACACTTTTTTGCAGCCTAGATGCGCAAAGGTGCCCAAATTCCTTTTAGGAGGGCATTTTTAGACATTTGGATACCAGACTTCTTCTCACGCTTTGGGGCCCCTAGAATGCCAGGGCAGTATAAATACCCCACATGTGACCCCATTTTGGAAAGAAGACACCCCAAGGTATTCAATGAGGGGCATGGCGAGTTCATAGAAATTATTTTTTTTTGGCACAAGTTAGCGGAAATTGATATTTTTAATTTTTTTCTCACAAAGTCTCCCGTTCCGCTAACTTGGGACAAAAATTTCAATCTTTCATGGACTCAATATGCCCCTCACGGAATACCTGGGGGTGTCTTCTTTCCGAAATGGGGTCACATGTGGGGTATTTATACTGCCCTGGCATTCTAGGGGCCCTAAAGCGTGAGAAGAAGTCTGGAATATAAATGTCTAAAAAATTTTACGCATTTGGATTCCGTGAGGGGTATGGTGAGTTCATGTGAGATTTTATTTTTTGACACAAGTTAGTGGAATATGAGACTTTGTAAGAAAAAAAAAAAAAAATTCCGCTAACTTGGGCCAAAAAAATATCTGAATGGAGCCTTACAGAGGGGTGATAAATGACAGGGGGGTGATCAATGACAGGGGTGTGATCAATGACAGGGGGGTGATCAATGACAGGGGGGTGATCAATGACAGGGGGGTGATCAATGACAGGGGGGTGATCAGGGAGTCTATATGGGGTGATAACCACAGTCATTGATCACGCCCGTGTAAGGCTTCATTCAGACGTCCGGATGCGTTTTGCGGATCCGATCCATCTATCAGTGCATCCGTAAAAATCATGCGGACATCTGAATGGAGCTTTACAGGGGGGTAATCAATGACAGGGGGGTGATCAATGACAGGGGGGTGATCAGGGAGTCTATATGGGGTGATCACCACAGTCATTGATCATGCCCCTGTAAGGCTTCATTCAGACGTCCGGATGCGTTTTGCGGATCCGATCCATCTATCAGTGCATCCGTAAAAATCATGCGGACATCTGAATGGAGCTTTACAGGGGGGTAATCAATGACAGGGGGGTGATCAATGACAGGGGGGTGATCAGGGAGTCTATATGGGGTGATCACCACAGTCATTGATTATGCCCCTGTAAGGCTTCATTCAGACGTCCGGATGCGTTTTGCGGATCCGATCCATCTATCAGTGCATCCGTAAAAATCATGCGGACATCTGAATGGAGCTTTACAGGGGGGTAATCAATGACAGGGGGGTGATCAATGACAGGGGGGTGATCAGGGAGTCTATATGGGGTGATCACCACAGTCATTGATCATGCCCCTGTAAGGCTTCATTCAGACGTCCGGATGCGTTTTGCGGATCCGATCCATCTATCAGTGCATCCGTAAAAATCATGCGGACATCTGAATGGAGCTTTACAGGGGGGTAATCAATGACAGGGGGGTGATCAATGACAGGGGGGTGATCAGGGAGGCTATATGGGGTGATCACCACAGTCATTGATCATGCCCCTGTAAGGCTTCATTCAGACGTCCGGATGCGTTTTGCGGATCGGATCCATCTATCAGTGCATCCGTAAAAATCATGCGGACATCTGAATGGAGCTTTACAGGGGGGTAATCAATGACAGGGGGGTGATCACCACAGTCATTGATCATGCCCCTGTAAGGCTTCATTCAGACGACCGGATGCGTTTTGCGGATCCGATCCATGTATCAGTGCATCCGTAAAAATCATGCGGACATCTGAATGGAGCTTTACAGGGGGGTGATCAGGGAGTCTATATGGGGTGATCACCACAGTCATTGATCATGCCCCTGTAAGGCTTCATTCAGACGTCCGGATGCGTTTTGCGGATCCGATCCATCTATCAGTGCATCCGTAAAAATCATGCGGACATCTGAATGGAGCTTTACAGGGGGGTAATCAATGACAGGGGGGTAATCAATGACAGGGGGGTGATCAGGGAGTCTATATGGGGTGATCACCACAGTCATTGATCACGCCCCTGTAAGGCTTCATTCAGACGTCCGGATGCGTTTTGCGGATCCGATCCATCTATCAGTGGATCCGTAAAAATCATGTGGACGTCTGAATGGAGCTTTACAGGGGGTTGATCAATGACAGGGGGGTAATCAATGACAGGGGGGTGATCAGGGAGTCTATATGGGGTGATCAGGGGTGATTAGGGGTGATCAGGGGCTAATAAGGGGTTAATAAGTGACAGGGGGGGGTGTAGTGTAGTGGTGCTTGGTGCTACTTTACTGAGCTACCTGTGTCCTCTGGTGGTCGATCCAAACAAAGGGGACCACCAGAGGACCAGGTAGCAGGTATATTAGACGCTGTTATCAAAACAGCGTCTAATATACCTGTTAGGGGTTAAAAAAAACACATCTCCAGCCTGCCAGCGAACGATCGCCGCTGGCAGGCTGGAGATCAACTCTCTTACCTTCCGTTCCTGTGAGCGCGCGCGCCTGTGTGCGCGCGTTCACAGGAAATCTCGCGTCTCGCGAGATGACGCGTATATGCGTGACTGTGCGCAGCGCTGCCACCTCCGGAACGCGATCCTGCGTTAGGCGGTCCGGAGGTGGTTAAACTGAGAAAATGTACCATTTTAAGGGAAAAATATGTTGAATCAGAATTTCATGGTGTCAACAAATCCCAAAAAAGTTGGGACAAGGCCATTTTCACCACTGTGTGGCATCTTCCCTTCTTCTTACAACACTCAACAGACGTCTGGGGACCGAGGAGACCAGTTTCTCAAGTTTAGAAATAGGAATGCTCTCCCATTCTTGTCTAATACAGGCCTCTAACTGTTCAATCGTCTTGGGCCTTCTTTGTTGCACCTTCCTCTTTATGATGCGCCAAATGTTCTCTATAGGTGAAAGATCTGGACACCAGACTGGCCATTTCAGTACCCGGATCCTTCTCCTACGCAGCCATGATGTTGTGATTGATGCAGAATGTGGTCTGGCATTATCTTGTTGAAAAATGCAGGGTCTTCCCTGAAAGAGATGACATCTGGATGAGAGCATATGTTGTTCTAGAACCTGAATATATTTTTCTGCATTGATGGTGCCTTTCCAGACATGCAAGCTGCCCATGCCACACGCACTCATGCAACCCCATACCATCAGAGATGCAGGCTTCTGAACTGAGCGTTGATAACAACTTGGGTTGTCCTTGTCCTCTTTGGTCCGGATGACATGGCGTCCCAGATTTCCAAAAAGAACTTCGAATCGTGACTCGTCTGACCACAGAACAGTCTTCCATTGTGCCACACTCCATTTTAAATGATCCCTGGCCCAGTGAAAACGCCTGAGCTTGTGGATCTTGCTTAGAAATGGCTTCTTCTTTGCACTGTAGAGTTTCAGCTGGCAACGGCGGATGGCACGGTGGATTGTGTTCACTGACAATGGTTTCTGGAAGTATTCCTGAGCCCATTCTGTGATTTCCTTTACAGTAGCATTCCTGTTTGTGGTGCAGTGTCGTTTAAGGGCCCGGAGATTACGGGCATCCAGTATGGTTTTACGGCCTTGACCCTTACGCACAGAGATTGTTCCAGATTCTCTGAATCTTCGGATGATGTTATGCACAGTTGATGATGATAGATGCAAAGTCTTTGCAATTTTTCGCTGGGTAAACCCTTTCTGATATTGCTCCACTATCTTTCTGCGCAACATTGTGGGAATTGGTGATCCTCTACCCATCTTGGCTTCTGAGAGACACTGCCACTCTGAGAAGCTCTTTTTATACCCAATCATGTTGCCAATTGACCTAATTAGTCTTAATTGGTCTTCCAGCTCTTCGTTATGCTCAAATTTACTTTTTCCAGCCTCTTATTGCTACTTGTCCCAACTTTTTGGGGATTTGTTGACACCGTGAAATTTTGAATCAACGTATTTTTCCTTTAAAATGATACATTTACTCGGATTAAACGTTTGATCTGTCATCTACGTTCTATTACAAATAAAATATTGACATTTGCAATCTCCACATCATTGCATTCAGTTTTTATTCACAATTTGTTTAGTGTCCCAACTTTTTTGGAATCCGGTTTGTATATAGAACCATAATGCAATATAGGAAATTATAGGAAGAAATTGTTAGAAAATAATGAAAAGGAAAAAATGGCTGAAAGAAAAATTGACTGAAAGAAAAAAAATGTAAAATAATTTTTGGGATTTTTTATTATATATAATAAAAAAAAGGGGAGAATCAAAGCAGAGTTAAGGAAAATGGGGAAAAAAGTCTCACTCTCACCCGATGCAGACAAAATTGATTTTCAGCGGGTCTGTGGAAAGAATAGAACAATGTTAAGACCCTATATATATACATATATCTTCCAAGTTTATACATTGATGAAAAAGTCACAATCGCGATTCAGACCATTGGGTGAAAGTGTCCCTAGTTTATGGATCCAGAATACCTCTCGTTGTCTTAGGAGGAGTATCTGATTGCCTCCTCTCCTGGGTGAATCGATTTGTTCCAGAATTTGGAAACGGAATTGCGATATTTGATGTTTTTTGTCCAAAAATTGGTATGGTATTGGTAAGAACGTATGACCAAGTCTAATAGTTGACTTGTGCTTGCTTATTCGATCCCGAACGTGTTGCGTCGTCTCGCCAACATACGCGAGTCCGCACGGGCATTTTATTAAATAAATTACAAAGCTGGAATCACACGTATAGAATCCTCAGATTGGAATGGTCTGTCCAGTACGTGGGTGTGTGGCATATTCGCCTTTTATTACACTCGAACACTGGGCCCAGTGAAGACAAGGATATGTGTCTTGTCGTCTGCTCCTTAGAAAAGTTTGTTTCGATAGTTTGGTAAAACTACCTATGTCTGCTTTGACTAATTTATCCCTAATATTCGGGGATCTTTTGTAGGACGTCAGGGGGACTGATTAAATTTTTTTATGTTGGGATAGGCTTTGGCTAGGAGTGGCCAGTGTTGTTTGAGAGGCTGTTGGATTTTCGGCATTAAGGGATGGTATGTGGTTACACACGCTATTCTATTTTGGCTGTTAGGTTTAGGATGTGACCTGTGGGTCTCGGTAGTGTTTTCAAGTGGTCTCAAATGGTTTTTTGTAGAAGAATTAAATAATAATTCGAGGCATCTAAAATGCTCCCCAAATATAAGTAGAAATCAATCAATTGACACAGAATCATAAGATTATTTGCAGTACTTATCATAAACCTGTAACAAAAAATAGTTAAATTTTATATTCAATCTGCCATTTACTAAGATGGCTGATGAATATAACTACCAGTCAATTCCAGCGTTTAAAGCGGAACTGTACCGAGAATGATAGATTTGAAGAAGAAGCAAAACAGTTGACAGACCAATTTTTAATTAAAGGGCTTCTGTCACCCCATTAAACCGTTTTTGTTTTTTTCCTTTACTAATAATCCCTACACTGCGATCTCATCATACATAAGCTAATTAATGATTTTCGTTCAGTAGAATTTGTTAAAAATCGATTTTTATAATATGTAAATTACCTTGCTACCAGCAAGTAGGGCGGCTACTTGCTGGTAGCAGCCGCATCCTCCGATGGTAATGACGCCCCCTCTGCTTGTTGATTGACAGGGCCAGCGGACGGGATCTTTGTCTGCTGGCCCTGCCTGTTTTCATTCAATATCTGGCGCCTGCGCCGCGGCCGTGCCTCTCTTCAATCTGCGCAGGCGCACTGAGAGGCGGCCACTCGCTCGGCCGCTCCATCCTCAATGCGCCGATGACGTCACATCTACACCCGGCGCAGGCGCATTGAGGAGCGAGCGGCCGAGTGAGTGGCCGCCTCTCAGTGCGCCTGCGCAGATTGAAGAGAGGTACGGCCGCGGCGCAGGCGCCAGATATTGAATCAAAACAGGCAGGGCCAGCAGACAAAGATCCCGTCCGCTGGCCCTGTCAATCAACAAGCAGAGGGGGCGTCATTACCATCAGAGGATGCAGCTGCTACCAGCAAGTAGCCGCCCTACTTGCTGGTAGCAAGGTAATTTTCATATTATAAAAATCGATTTTTAACAAATTCTACTGAACGAAAATCATTAATTAGCTTATGTATGATGAGATCGCAGTGTAGGGATTATTAGTAAAGAAAAAAAAAAAACGGTTTAATGGGGTGACAGAAGCCCTTTAAGGAATATCCACAAAGGATTATAGATTCATCTTTACCAAAAGTGAGGGCAATGGATAGAACCAAATTTTTTTTGTTCCACAAAAATAGATGTATTGAAAGAACAAATGAAATAAGACATTATATGGATTATTTTACCTTTTAATTCACACTACACTGCGTGCAGAATTATTAGGCAAATGAGTATTTTGACCACATCATCCTCTTTATGCATGTTGTCTTACTCCAAGCTGTATAGGCTCGAAAGCCTACTACCAATTAAGCATATTAGGTGATGTGCATCTCTGTAATGAGAAGGGGTGTGGTCTAATGACATCAACACCCTATATTAGGTGTGCAGAATTATTAGGCAACTTCCTTTCCTTTGGCAAAATGGGTCAAAAGAAGGACTTGACAGGCTCAGAAAAGTCAAAAATAGTGAGATATCTTGCAGAGGTATGCAGCACTCTTAAAATTGCAAAGCTTCTAAAGCGTGATCATCGAACAATCAAGCGTTTCATTCAAAATAGTCAACAGGGTCGCAAGAAGCGTGTGGAAAAACCAAGGCGCAAAATAACTGCCCATGAACTGAGAAAAGTCAAGCGTGCAGCTGCCAAGATGCCACTTGCCACCAGTTTGGCCATATTTCAGAGCTGCAACATCCCTGGAGTGCCCAAAAGCACAAGGTGTGCAATACTCAGAGACATGACCAAGGTAAGAAAGGCTGAAAGACGACCACCACTGAACAAGACACACAAGCTGAAACGTCAAGACTGGGCCAAGAAATATCTCAAGACTGATTTTTCTAAGGTTTTATGGACTGATGAAATGGGAGTGAGTCTTGATGGGCCAGATGGATGGGCCCGTGGCTGGATTGGTAAAGGGCAGAGAGCTCCAGTCCGACTCAGACGCCAGCAAGGTGGAGGTGGAGTACTGGTTTGGGCTGGTATCATCAAAGATGAGCTTGTGGGGCCTTTTCGGGTTGAGGATGGAGTCAAGCTCAACTCCCAGTCCTACTGCCAGTTTCTGGAAGACACCTTCTTCAAGCAGTGGTACAGGAAGAAGTCTGCATCCTTCAAGAAAAACATGATTTTCATGCAGGACAATGCTCCATCACACGCGTCCAAGTACTCCACAGCGTGGCTGGCAAGAAAGGGTATAAAAGAAGAAAATCTAATGACATGGCCTCCTTGTTCACCTGATCTGAACCCCATTGATAACCTGTGGTCCATCATCAAATGTGAGATTTACAAGGAGGGAAAACAGTACACCTCTCTGAACAGTGTCTGGGAGGCTGTGGTTGCTGCTGCACGCAATGTTGATGGTGAACAGATCAAAACACTGACAGAATCCATGGATGGCAGGCTTTTGAGTGTCCTTGCAAAGAAAGGTGGCTATATTGGTCACTGATTTGTTTTTGTTTTGTTTTTGAATGTCAGAAATGTATATTTGTGAATGTTGAGATGTTATATTGGTTTCACTGGTAAAAATAAATAATTGAAATGGGTATATATTTGTTTTTTGTTAAGTTGCCTAATAATTATGCACAGTAATAGTCACCTGCACACACAGATATCCCCCTAAAATAGCTAAAACTAAAAACAAACTAAAAACTACTTCCAAAAATATTCAGCCTTGATATTAATGAGTTTTTTGGGTTCATTGAGAACATGGTTGTTGTTCAATAATAAAATTAATCCTCAAAAATACAACTTGCCTAATAATTCTGCACTCCCTGTATACGTAAATTAAAAGAATTATAAAGAAACATTGGCATTATGTATTGAAGGACAAAATAATTGATCCTTTGTTACCGAATGTACCACAAATAACATACACTAAAGCTCCAAGTTTAAAATTTCCCCATCTATTAAATAAAGAAAAACGAGTGTGAATTCAATCCACAGTTGGATAGGATTAAAAGGTTTTCGTCTATGTGGAAAATGTGGAATTGTAAAATAACTACATTTCCAAAGAAAACCATTAACGTATGTTACATACAAAATACATTTCATTGTGAGATTAAGGATTTTTTTATCTTGCAATTCATCCAATGTGATAAATATGATACAATGTCCATGTAATAAACAATACATTGGGAGAATTAAATGTACGTTTAAAAAGAGAATAGTGAGAACATACAGTATCTCTAACATTTAAAAATGGGTTTGAAAATTATTCTTTATCTAAACATTTTAAACAATGTCATAATAAGGACCCTACGGTACTTATCTTTGTTGCACTCGAAAAACTAGAAAATAATTGGAGGGGAGGGAATCATATTGCTTGGATGTCTTGAATTGAATCTAGAAGGATTTTTGAGTTTGACACATTGATACTGGGAGGACTCAATGTGGATTTGGAACTTGTAGATATAGGGATGGGTGCTTTATATTGATGGGACATTGGAGTCAGGCTGTTATCCAGCACTCTAAACTCCCCTCAATAAGAGGACCCCATCCTATATGTAATAAATGCTGAAAAGTCAAAATAATATACATACAAAAAGATGGATTTAAAATATTAAATATATAAAATCAAAAACATAAAAAAAAGGAAATATAAAAAACTAAAAAAATAAAATGCAATATAAATGGAGCACGCCGAGACAGCGATTGACAGAGGTGCTCGGAGATCAGGACGCCGAGTGAGGGTCGGCTTGATTATACTGTCTAAGCATACCGGCGAGAAGCTCCGTCCAGTATGCTGGGTGAGGTGCTGGCGCAGCTGCAGGGAGGGGGTAAGCTGCATAAACGGCGAGCGGTCCATTTTTGGTGCCAACATTTACGACACAGCCAATATTGAGACCATCAACCACGTAGAAGTCGCAGTATTTATATATAATGTATGGTGAACTTTAGATTATTTGGCATTGATATTGGCATTAAGACATATCCGTTTGTTTATCACTGGCATCATCATTATAGCGGCATTAGTGCTTTCTATCATTGCTGTTATTTATGAGACTTTGAATTTCAGTATTTACCTATGGATGGATTTATTTATGGAAACATTAGGGAAATATTGATACATATTGGCAACAGTATCGAGACAGTTAATTAAGAAACGAACATTCCACTTGGCTATATTGCACTTGATATTTTCCTAATACATATTAAATGATTTGCGGATGGTGTAATCAAAATAGTACCATTATAGAGACTGCAGTGGATTTAAATATATGTAAAATGTTTTATGTTTTATTTTTATTTTATTTTATATGTTTATTTTTTATATCTATCAAGCAAGGGCCCTGCTGGGAATGCTGTTGTTTTTGCAAATGTGGAGGGGAGGGGGTGATTGTTGAAACAAACCTTATTTCACCTTGCAGAAGAAAGATTAAAGGAGTTTTCAAGGACTTACATATTGATAATCTATCCTCAAGTGAGGTCTTCAATAACAGATTGGTGGGGTTCAGCAGCCAGCACCTCACCGATCAGCCGTTTGGGCAGCTGCTGGCTCCAGGAACTATACAGTGCAAGAAGCAGGAAGCAGAAGGCTCTGAACGCGGTCGCTGTGCCAGGGTGGTGCAGCTCAGTAACCATTCAATTGAGTACACTGGCACCAAAAACTACTCAGTGTATGGAGTCTTCTGCACTATACATTGTATATGTTCTGTCCAAAATGGCTGACTGTGGTGGTGCGGATGTTAAACCTCCTTTGATCTTATATTGATGACATAAGGATGACGATAGGCTATCAATATTTGTAGTCCCAATATACTCTGTATAACTCTGCTATGCAAATAGGCAGAAGACAGAGGATCCTCATTCATGTTGACAGGAAGCCGTGTTCATTGTTTTAACCTATTACAAAATCAACTATTAAAATTAATTTCCTTAACTATTGCTTCCCTTTGGATCGGTATCAATGTGCTAAGAAAAGCATCTCTTAAATACACTGCTCAAAAAAATAAAGGGAACACAGAAATAACACATCCTAGATCTGAGTTAATTAAATATTCTTCTGAAATACTTTGTTCTTTACATAGGTGAATGTGCTGACAACAAAATCACACAAAAATAAAAAAATGGAAATCAAATTTTTCGACCTATGGAGGTCTGGATTTGGAGTCACACTCAAAATTAAAGTGGAAAAACACACTACAGGCTGATCCAACTTTGATGTAATGTCCTTAAAACAAGTCAAAATGAGGCTCAGTAGTGTGTGTGGCCTCCACGTGCCTGTATGACCTCCCTACAATGCCTGTGCATGCTCCTGATGAGGTGGCGGACGGTCTCCTGAGGGATCTCCTCCCAGACCTGGACTAAAGCATCTGCCAACTCCTGGACAGTCTGTGGTGCAACGTGACATTGGTGGATAGAGCGAGACATGATGTCCCAGATGTGCTCAATTGGATTCCGGTCTGGGGAACGGGAGGGCCAGTCCATAGCATCAATGCCTTCGTCTTGCAGGAACTGCTGACACACTCCAGCCACATGAGGTCTAGCATTGTCTTGCATTAGGAGGAACCCAGGGCCAACCGCACCAGCATATGGACTCACAAGGGGTCTGAGGATCTCATCTCGGTACCTAATGGCAGTCAGGCTACCTCTGGTGAGCACATGGAGGGCTGTGCGGCCCTTCAAAGAAATGCCACCCCACACCATTACTGACCCAATGCCAAACCGGTCATGCTGGAGGATGTTACAGGCAGCAGAACGTTCTCCACGGCGTCTCCAGACTCTGTCACGTCTGTCACATGTGCTCAGTTTGAACCTGCTTTCATCTGTGAAGAGCACAGGGCGCCAGTGGCGAATTTGCCAATCTTGGTGTTCTCTGGCAAATGCCAAACGTCCTGCACGGTGTTGGGCTGTAAGCACAACCCCCACCTGTGGACGTCGGGCCCTCATATCACCCTCATGGAGTCTGTTTCTGACCGTTTGAGCAGACACATGCACATTTGTGGCCTGCTGGAGGTCATTTTGCAGGGCTCTGGCAGTGCTCCTCCTGTTCCTCCTTGCACAAAGGCGGAGGTAGCGGTCCTGCTGCTGGGTTGTTGCCCTCCTATGGCCTCCTCCACGTCTCCTGATGTACTGGCCTGTCTCCTGGTAGCGCCTCCATGCTCTGGACACTACGCTGACAGACACAGCAAACCTTCTTGCCACAGCTCGCATTGGTGTGCCATCCTGGATAAGCTGCACTACCTGAGCCACTTGTGTGGGTTGTAGACTCCGTCTCATGCTACCACTAGAGTGAAAGCACCGCCAGCATTCAAAAGTGACCAAAACATCAGCCAGGAAGCATAGGAACTGAGAAGTGGTCTGTGGTCACCACCTGCAGAACCACTCCTTTATTGGGGGTGTCTTGCTAATTGCCTATAATTTCCACCTGTTGTCTATCCCATTTGCACAACAGCATGTGAAATTGATTGTCACTCAGTGTTGCTTCCTAAGTGGACAGTTTGATTTCACAGAAGTGTGATTGACTTGGAGTTACATTGTGTTGTTTAAGTGTTCCCTTTATTTTTTTGAGCAGTGTATATAGTATTTGAACAATGTATAGAAAAATCAGAACAGAGAAGGAAGTGATAAAGGCCAAATAAAATTTTATATACAGGAGTGCAGAATTATTAGGCAAATGAGTATTTTGACCACATCATCCTCTTTATGCATGTTGTCTTACTCCAAGCTGTATAGGCTCGAAAGCCTACTACCAATTAAGCATATTAAGTGATGTGCATCTCTGTAATGAGAAGGGGTGTGGTCTAATGACATCAACACCCTATATCAGGTGTGCATAATTATTAGGCAACTTCCTTTCCTTTGGCAAAATGGGTCAAAAGAAGGACTTGACAGGCTCAGAAAAGTCAAAAATAGTGAGATATCTTGCAGAGGGATGCAGCACTCTTAAAATTGCAAAGCTTCTGAAGCGTGATCATCGAACAATCAAGCGTTTCATTCAAAATAGTCAACAGGGTCGCAAGAAGCGTGTGGAAAAACCAAGGCGCAAAATAACTGCCCATGAACTGAGAAAAGTCAAGCGTGCAGCTGCCAAGATGCCACTTTTCACCAGTTTGGCCATATTTTAGAGCTGCAACATCACTGGAGTGCCCAAAAGGACAAGGTGTGCAATACTCAGAGACATGGCCAAGGTAAGAAAGGCTGAAAGACGACCACCACTGAACAAGACACACAAGCTGAAACGTCAAGACTGGGCCAAGAAATATCTCAAGACTGATTTTTCTAAGGTTTTATGGACTGATGAAATGAGAGTGAGTCTTGATGGGCCAGATGGATGGGCCCGTGGCTGGATTGGTAAAGGGCAGAGAGCTCCAGTCCGACTCAGACGCCAGGGGAGGTCAAATACCGGTCCGGGTTTTGGCAGCACCTGGCTGTCCTTAAATAGGCAGCTGGACTCAGAAGCCAGGTCTCTGTGTTGGTATCTGGGAGCATTGTGTCTGGATGAAGGCTTGCTACCTGTTTGGTGTGAAAACAGGTTGGTGCTGCTATGGTCAAGGACTCTTTGAGGCAGAAATGCTGCATGGTGTGAATTACCACTGACACCGCAAGGTGACATTTTGTTTGATTATGACTGCTTGTTTTGTCACTTGCCTAAAGTGTAAATAAAACACTGAACTGTTTGATCCAAAGAACTTGTTGTTGCCTCTATACTGTGTCCGCTAATCCTGTTTACCAGTCCCCACAATATATATACAATAGTAGAGATGTCACCATGTAACCACATGTTTCTGCTCCCGGGAGAGATGGTAAGGCATGGTGCACCCCAATGGGAAATATATCCAGAATGTCAGGGTTTGCAGTAACCAGTGTGTTTCTTTACTGGAGGTGCAAAACAATACAGGCAATGCACTGAGCTGTCTTCTCCAGTCTCCTCCCTGGCAGAAGAATGTTTGGTGCTGAGGAAAGGCCTGAGCTGGCTGTCCCTCTCGTTCTCAGATGGCGGGTATCCTGGTCAATGGCTGGTGATCTAGGGTCTGTGGCAGAGAATCCCTTTCTCAACGTATCCCTGATCTTTTACTGCAGAACACTAGGGGCTCTGACTGCACTACTTATGTACAGTTTCTAGCTGAACTAGAACCTTTAGGTCGGAGGGGTGGAGTGGAGAATCTCAGCACAAACAGATATAATGTTACAATTTCTATCTGTCTTAGACTTGCATCAATAATATCGGCGATTGGGGGAGTGGGGGTCAGCAAATAGCAGGCCGCATTAGGAACAAGCCTCCTTAACATCACCTAGGCTAGGGAGGCTCGTTCCCATGACGGCCTGCTTTTGGCTGCCCCCATTTTCATCCGAGCGATGGGGAGATGCAGCGGTGGCCGCACGGGCATCAGAAGCGATGTGGATGCCAGGAAGCAAGGTAAGTACAATTTGTGTGAGGGGCTTGGGCATTTGGCGGAGCATTATAGGGGTTAGATAACTACTTTAATATGGTATGCTGCCTTGGATGACATAATGGCAATAAGAAAAATGGACGTAGCAGCAATCATAATACACAATAAATTACATCACTAAAATGAAATTACACGGTTAAACATTATTATAAACATAATCGGTCTATTTTAATTATATGATACAAGTAAGATAACATCAAAAGCCATGTTTAATGTGGTATGTTGCCTAGGTTGACGTGATGGCAATAAGAGAAATGTTGCTGAAATCATAATACCACAATGAATTCCATAACTAGAATTTAAATTACATGATTAAACATTATGATAAACACGATTAGCATATTTCAATTAAATGTACATGTTTGAAGCAAACTAACATTAGCAGCCATAGCAACAAAAAATAAAGATGTACAGACTACATAAGAGACTGTATGGGCAGAACCCATATATATATATATATATATATATATATAAATGGAAGATGAAGACGCAGCACACTTATCAGTTGGGTGCAAAATCAGGCCAATATGAACCAGCACCAAGGCCCCATTCAATAAGAAGGAAGAAGCCAGCAGCACACCATTAAGATAAAAAAAAACACGTGCGGTTTATTCACCTAGTGTCATGTAGCAGCGACGTTTCAACCGCTTGTTGCAGTCTTTCTTAGCTTGAGAAAGACCGCAACAAGCGGTTGAAACGTCGCTGCTACATGACACTGGGTGAATAAACCGCACGTGTTTTTTTTTTATCTTAATGGTGTGCTTCTGGCTTCTTCCTTCATATATATACAGTACAGACCAAAAGTTTGGACACACCTTCTCATTCAAAGAGTTTTCTTTATTTTCATGACTATGAAAATTGTAGATTCACACTGAAGGCATCAAAACTATGAATTAACACATGTGGAATTATATACATAACAAACAAGTGTGAAACAACTGAAAATATGTCATATTCTAGGTTCTTCAAAGTAGCCACCTTTTGCTTTGATTACTGCTTTGCACACTCTTGGCCTTCTCTTGATGAGCTTCAAGAGGTAGTCCCCTGAAATGGTTTTCACTACACAGGTGTGCCCTGTCAGGTTTAATAAGTGGGATTTCTTGCCTTATAAATGGGGTTGGGACCATCAGTTGCATTGAGGAGAAGTCAGGTGGATACACAGCTGATAGTCCTACTGAATAGACTGTTAGAATTTGTATTATGGCAAGAAAAAAGCAGCTAAGTAAAGAAAAACGAGTGGCCATCATTACTTTAAGAAATGAAGGTCAGTCAGCTGAAAAATTGGGAAAACTTTGAAAGTAAGGTCTATTTGACCATGAAGGAGAGTGATGGGGTGCTGCGCCAGATGACCTGGCCTCCACAGTCACCGGACCTGAACCCAATCGAAATGGTTTGGGGTGAGCTGGACCGCAGAGTGAAGGCAAAAGGGCCAACAAGTGCTAAGCATCTCTGGGAACTCCTTCAAGACTGTTGGAAGACCATTTCAGGGGACTACCTCTTGAAGCTCATCAAGAGAATGCCAAGAGTGTGCAAAGCAGTAATCAAAGCAAAAGGTGGCTACTTTGAAGAACCTAGAATATGACATATTTTCAGTTGTTTCACACTTGTTTGTTATGTATATAATTCCACATGTGTTAATTCATAGTTTTGATGCCTTCATAGTCATGAAAATAAAGAAAACTCTTTGAATGAGAAGGTGTGTCCAAACTTTTGGTCTGTACTGTATAAGTTAACTAACTATCTAATGTAATTGTATAAGGAATAGGATCCAGATGAAAGCACAGAGCACAGCAATGTCCCTGCTCTCTCTCTCTCTCTCTCTCAGAACTGCAAAAAAAACAGCAGAAAATGGCTGCTGGGGATGCTGTTTTTAAGCGGGCAAAAAAGATCCTTCTTTAAGGTCAGAGCCTAGGTCGTTTTAAGAATAAATGACAGTTACAGCAGCTCAGCGCCCATTCAAGTGAATGGTAGCACGGCACAGTTGTGTTGAATGGAGCTGTGCTCCTGACTCTGTTCAAAGCGTTTGTTCTGATCGGCGTGGGTGCCGGGTGTGGGACCCACTCAAATCGGATATTGATAGCCTATCCTAAGGATAAAAGTCATCAAT
This sequence comes from Bufo bufo, assembly GCF_905171765.1. NCBI lineage: Eukaryota > Metazoa > Chordata > Amphibia > Anura > Bufonidae > Bufo > Bufo bufo. Next base: position 28,482,302 of record NC_053394.1, read on the forward strand.
ATCTGGAGCCTGGAAAACCTCTCCTAAAAAAGCATGCATATCTCCTCTTCATCCTACAGTATACGCACTATAGGGTAACCTGTAGTATAATAAATGGTATGAGAAAAATACACTTTGCAGTCAGCGTGCAGCTGTGTCATTATTACTACATACAGCTGGCATGATTGTTCTAGAGCATTAAGGAAAAGCAATCTGGGCATCTGGGTGCCAATCTATTTGTTTACTGTAGCAAAGGTTCCTCGTTACATAATTGGCTGAACAAACGTCTACTAGTGCGTGATTGCCGGGAGCAGTTTGGCTCCTGAAGTGATGAATGTGGGTGGAGTGTCTTCACAGCTCAATAAAAGAAGGTCATTCTGTACCCATGATCTCTAAGGGATCCCGACCTGTCACAATGCAGGAGAAAAGGCTTCTTCTGAGCATCTTCCTGCTGGGTCTCATCCCCAGAGTCATGTCACAGAGGTAAGTTATAGACCGATATAAGGAATTAAATAACAGCTAAGGAAAGTCATGGGCTAATATATGACATATATGAGCTCAATACATGCAGAAAGTTATCTTAAAAAGGGCTATCCCATGAATTTAAAACTGCTATTACTCGGATACTTGAAAAATGTGGTTCCTTTTTTGTGGGTAGGCAGCAGCTCATATGAGATAATCAAGTACATGCGTCTCCCATTAGAGTTAGCTCTTGTTAATCCTTTTCTCCTCTGCATTGAAAATAGCCCCTGACATACAGCCCTAGAGAGACATACAATATTAAGACTCCCTTAATGTTTTAATTGCACGTATATTGCAATAATACTTCATTTAAAATGCCCTGTTCATCACATACCAATACTTTTTGTGAGGTAGTCCTCCAAACAAATATGTGCATATCATCTACCGTACATTTTAAAGGAAAGTCAAGGACTGAGACTGGGTATTGGTGAAACTACTGCCAGCCTGTCACCCACAGTATTAATGCAGCTTTGATCAAACCAATTTTAGGCCTCCTGCACACAAATGTGTGCGCCCCGTAAAATGCGGGCCGCAATGCACGAACACCGTCCATGGGGCAGCCGCAGCGGATCGTGAACTCATTAACTTTAATGGGTCCGCGATCCTGCCGTTCCGCAAAAAGATAGGAGTCCTTACGGGACGAAACCCCATGGAAGCACTCCGTAGTGCTTCCATTCCACATCTCCGGATTTGCGGACCCATTGAAGTCAATGGGTCCACATCCGTGATGCAGAATGGAAACGGAATGGTGCCTGTGTATTGCGGATCCGCAAATGCAGTACGCAATACGGAAACGGGACACCTACTGTTGTGTGCAGGACGCCTTAGTCTGGTTGCTTATGATGCACTACCTAAGGCTACTTTCACACTAGCGTTAATGATAATGCAACCATCTGAATCCGTTATGAACGGATCCAGTTGTATTATCTATAACATAGCCAAGACAGATCCGTCATAATCCATTGCAAATCCAAAGAAGTCTCTGTTGAAGGTCCTGCTAGCTGCCGCCAGACTGCTGATCGCTTCAAACTGGAAGTCTAACACCTCCCCCTCTATCCCATTATGGCTTGACAAGTTTGCGGACATGGCTAGGTTAGAAGAACTTTCGCATTGGGAGTTGAGAACACATCACAAGTATACTATGATATGGGACCCATGGGTGGTGTGGAAAGTAAATAAACATCAGCTGTAGATCCAGAATACAATTTTTTCCGATATTGAGACCCTATGACGTATCTCAGTACCAGAAAATATTAACGCTAGTGAGAAAGTAGTCTAAGGCCCCTTGCAGACGAGCGTGTCCGGATTAGGTCCAGATGCCTGGCGTCTGCGATCAGGGAAAATCGTGTGAGTAGGTACACAATTGCAGTCAGTTTTGACTGCGATGGCGTTCCGATGTTCAGTTTTTATGGTGCGGATGCAATGCGTTTTGCACGTGCGTGTTAAAAAACTGACTGTGGTACCCAAACCCGAACCAGGACTTCTTCACTGAAGTTCAGGTTTGGGTTAGGTGTTCTGTACATTTTATTATTTTCCCTTATAACAGGCAAGTGGATGTCTCTTAAGGCAGCTCCAAATGGGGGTTTTATGCTTCTGGACATTTGAGACCATCCATTGCATCAGAGCCTGGGCCAAGCAGAGGATCCTCCCTGTTTGGGACCACCATTGTCAATGATGATTAGAATGGGGCTGATAAGGAGCCAATGAAGTCAATGAAAAGTCCAACAACAAAGCCTCAGAAGTTCAGATCTCTGAGCCATGAACTTTTTGGAAGACTCTCATGAGCTTACTTTCTTCAACTTTAAGTTCCAGCCCCCAGTCCATCACCAAGGTTAATTAAGGATTAGTGGCAACGTAGCAGTGCTAGATACAGTACTTTCCATATAACTGAGATATGGGACGTAAACCACTGCTTGCCAAGTGCTATCAAATGGGATCAGTTCCTTATGATAGATAATAGTTAAAAAAATAAATAAACTAAACCTGTAAAGAATATTTGCCTTCACTGTGAAAGTCAAGAGAATGTCTTCTAATCAGTTAAAGCTCAATGCAAAATTTGTAAGGACCCCCCCAATCATTAGGTATCATTTATAAAATGGGACTTTCGGATATTTGGTCCCTTCGGGCGCTAGAATGACCAAAACCTCACTGCACCCATTTGAGTTCAGGTAGGTCCACACTTAAAACCCAATATGAGCTGACTCCCAATGTTATCAATTCTCTACTGTCTGATCACAACAAACTTGATATTATCTACTTACAGTGACCTCAATGACAATACAAAACTCAATTACGTTATGTCCGTCTTACCGGTGATGAAAAGTGGGAATACGGGGCAAGTCTGTCTGTTCCTTAAGAGTGAAGAGCTTATACGGTTTAACATTACATTCGAATACCAATCCTCAACCACTTCTATATTCAGCGAGGAAAGCTCTAATTTAAATGAATGCAGAAATTTTCAGGTATGTACTCGCAAAATTATATCAACGACACTAGGTGCACATTGCCTGGTGGATTCCTGAAGATGCAACCTGATCTCAACAACCTGACAATTGAATGGGAAAATATTCTGCCCATCTGTGAGCTCCAAGATTTGTATGGTCAATGCCGGGGAAAGGGGGGATAAAAAAGTGAACACAATCGGCCTAAAAAGGCTTCCTGTTACAGGCAGGACCTAGCTAGAGCGTGGGAGGTAATCACCAGATAAAGTATGAGCAAATCAATCCATAAACAACCAGATTTGTAAAAAAATTCACAAAAATTTGCTCTCTAAACAAATCCAAAGCTTTTTGATTCGTTATGGTTGAATTGTGTAAAAACTGCCTCTGGAAGGTGGAGAGGAAAAATGATGGGGTAGGAAGAAGAAGGTTGGTCTCATGACACTGGGAGAAAGCTTGTCCTGATTGGCTCAAAGGCTGACAGGCAGCCTAGATCAGCCAATCAGGGGGGCAGCAGGCAGGGAGGGGCCTGTGCAGAACTATGTGCTGTAAACTGTAAAAAAGACAAAGAAGAAGATTAAAGGGAGATAATAGTAACAATAATAATAATAATAATAATAGTAATAATAATATATTTGGGAATTTGGGTATATTGAGGGGTGTAATCAGGGAGTGAGAACTGGTCACTATCAGGTGTATTTACTAGCAGGCTACTGTCAGCTCAGCTTCTGGCAACTTGTTCTAAATGACAAATTCCATACAAATGACATTTTTTGCAGTGAGAAATTGCCCCGTTAATTTTAGAAACCAAATTCTATTTAGCATTTGTACTTGGGCAGTGCTATAACTACCGGAGAAGCAGGGAAAGCGGATGCTTCAGGGCCCAGGCTGACAAGGGGCCCGGGAGCAGCGTCTCACACCCACTTACTGTGTGTACATAATTTAAACTTTTCAGGCCAGGCCTGCCCCCCCTTCACATTTGGTGTGGTCACATAGGGGCCCACCCACGCTGCCCATCCGCTCTGCATTCCATTCATTAAAACAGGGCCCACTCCGCCCGGCATCAGCCTGCCCTCATACATGATGATGAGCTGAGCAGCCTCTTCTTCCTGCCTGCAAAAGAGGCAGAGAACAAACCGGCAGCTCGCTATGGAAATGAATACCTTCGGTCTTCAAGAAGCGCAGTGGCAGCCCACCAAGTGAAGTCCTCCTCAAGGGCAGGCGAGAGGAGCAGTAGCACCAGCACGGCAGAGGGCGGAGGGAGGCACAGCAGGCACTCAGAGCACTTGTTTTTTCAATTATGTGCCTGGGCCTCCTTGGCCCTCCCTTGCCTTGCCTGCTAGTGCACAGTGGTTCTGGGGTCTCTCTGGGCATGAGGAGGAAGGAGGAGGGGGGCAGAGAAGAGTCAAAGTGGTTCAGCCTTTCCTCCTCTACCAGTCTGTGAAGTTCATAGACTGGAAAAGGAAAGGAGGAAAGGCCAGGTACAGCAGCAGGCAAAGTTGTGCAGCCAGGGCAGACTGCAGCTGCCAGGTAGCTAGACTGCAACCTCTGCCAACTCCTTTCTCTGCCAGTCGCTTGTACTATAGCATGCAGTACATGGCAGCCTCCCCTCTGCTTGCTGTTCCGCCATCTACTAGTGCTTGTTATTGCATTACACACATATACACACATGTGATGCTGGCGGAGCAGTGAAGACAGAGAGGGGAGGCTGCCATGTACCATATGCTATAGTACAGGAGGCTGGCAGAGGAAGGAGTGGGCAGAGGTTGGGATGAAAGTTCCGATCACCACCTTTCCCAATGTTTAAAAAAATAAATAAAAATAAGCATAAAAAAGCATTGCCATGTCCAAAAGTGTCTTCACTATCAAAAAATAAAAATAATTTTCATGCACGGTGTACGCCATGACTGAAAACAATCAAAACCCGATTCAAATTTTTTTGGGTTACCGTGTCCCCCCCCAAAAATATTGAATATTAGTGATCAAAAAATTGTCCGTGCCCCAAAAATGGTTCCAAAAAAACTACAGTTCATCCACCAGTAAAAAAGCTTCAGCCCCTTAGGCAGAAATAAAAAAAATACGTTTTAGCTGTCATAAAATGGCGATACAAAGACAAATTGGTTTTTTAAAAGGTTTTATTTTAAATAAGTGAGGGGGGGCCTGTAATTCATTTGCTGTGAGGCCCAGTCAGTTCAAGATATGCCACTGTACTTGGGCATCTCAGTTAGTGTGTTACTGATGGTTGCTGGAGATGTAGATTGTCATTTCTCTGTTTTTCTTCAGGAGCGTGAAAAACGCATGCAAAACGGGGAAAAATGCACACACTGAACACCCATGCAGAAAAAACTGATTGAACTTGTGTGCAAAACCATGCGTTTTTCAATGAACAGATCCCGATACAATCTGTAACACTTGTGTAAAAAAGGCCTTAGTGAAGCCGTTACCGCATCAACGTCTAACGCAGATTTTTCCGCAATAATAAAATGGCAGTCATAACGCCATTATTATGGCCATGTTACTAAATATGTTGTCCATGGCTGGAAGACAATGGGTGGATGCAGGAGGCAAACACATTTTACGCAAATAAAAGAAGGCATATTGCATCATTCATAACGTTTTTTTCAAAGAAGGTTTCACATCAATGAAAATAAGCCAGGTTTTAGTAAAGGGCTGGTATTACTGCATCAGTGCATGTAGTTCATGTTTTACTGTGAAAATAGCATTAATACCATTGCAATCTGTGAATACCAGTGTGCAGTGTGTTTGTGGCAGGGGATGGATTTTTATGTTTTTAAAACCACTTGCAATTTTCCTAGTACTGTTTAATAATCAGTGTACCAAACTCGTGGCTTTAAATTTATAGGCCTCATAATAAAATACCTGGAAAACAGACGAGCACAAAACAAAATATCCAGGCCTCATCATCTGAGAGTCAGAATGAGTTTAATAGAGGCTAGTGTTAATCGAGCACTGTAGTGCTTGGGTGCTCGGGGGCTCGGGCCAAACACAAGTATAATGGAAGTCAATGGGAGAACCCGAGCATTAAACCTGGTACCCCCTGCTCTGAAGAGGGGAGGGTGCCTGGTTCATAGGAAAAAGTCAGAAATTGATGGAAACACCACCGAAATGGTTCGGGAACAGCATGGGGAGGATGTCTGGATGCATCTTGGACTCCCAGTTTGCTTCTGGGAACGATGTTGTCCGAATAGTACGCCACTTTCATAGACTGACAATAATACACACTTTTAGAGGAAAAATTTATAGGAAACATTCTTTCCTGTATATTTACTTGTCTATAAAGTGCAAATGCTGCCAAAAATGACAAGGAAGAGGCACTCCGATACAACCTGTATATCACATAAAGGAGGGCCTCATTCACATTGTGGTATAATTGTTCATGTAGTGGGACTCCTACACTCATAAAGCCTATGCAGTGAAAGTGCTGCCAAAAATTACAAGGAATCGGCTCTCTAATACACCCTTTATTACACATAAAGCAGGGCGTCATGCACACCCTTGAAAAATTATGATTGATGGCCTGCTGGTGACCCTCAAAAACATTTGGATCAAGGGCCTGCTGATCTGACCATCTAAAACATTATGGGTGAGGGCCTGCTGCCGCTTTGGTGACTCTAGTTTACCAGGGGCCGATCGCACGTCCCCATGATGGCGACGATCTATTCGGATGTGTGGCCTATCAACTTTCAATGTTATTGTCAGCGCAATCCATTGTGACTACGGGTAATGGGAAACCAGTGTTTGATTCCGGAGAGGGAGCCTGAGAAACAGCTACGGCTACCATATCCAAGCAAGGTAGCATGCGTGCAAATTACCTATTAGGTATAATTAGGTGAGGGCCCGCAGGTGAGCTGACCCTGTAAAATATTTGAGGTGCGGGCCTGTAGGAGAGCTGACCCTGTAAAAAATTATATGCGAGGGCCTGCAGGTGAGCTGACCCTCTAAAAAATTAAATGCGAGGGCCTTCAGGTGAGCTGACCCTGTAAAAGATTGTAGGTGAAGGCCTGCTGGTGAGCTGACCCTCTAAAAAATTATATGCGGGGGTCTGCAGCTGAGTTGAACCCCTCTAAAAAATTATATTTGAAGGGCATATATGCGAGGGCATTATATGTGATGAATATACCCTTGTTTGTGGTGGAAGGGGTGCATGGAAATACAGTGTATTCAGCACATTAAAAACAACACATTTAAAGTGCCTTTATGTTGGAGTCGAGAAATCGTGGTCAATCCAGGCCTTGTTCATTTTTATAAGAGTCAACCTGTCAGCATTTTAAGTTGACAGGCAGATACGCTTATCTGTTATAATGCCAGCAGCAGCACTAAATACCCGCTCAGACAAAACGGTGGTGGCAGGGCAGGCCAGCACCTCCAAAGAGCAGAGTGCCAGTTCGTGCCACATGTCCAGCTTGGACACCTAGTAGTTGTAAGGCACTGCGGAATCATTGAGGAGGCTGACATGGTCTGCTATGTACTCCTTCACCATCTTCCAAAATTCTCTTTGTAGAGGGGGTCGATAAGGTTGAAAAAACAGTAATCCGTGTTGTCTAAAATGCGTATAAAGCGCGGGTCGTGGGAAAGGCAGCCTAACATGAAGTCAGCCATGTGTGCCAGAGTACCAACAGCCAAGACTTCGCTGTCATCATCAGGAGGATCACTCTTAATCTCCTCATCCTCTTCCTCCTCTTCTGCCCACCCATGCTGAACAGATGAAATTATACTTCCATGGGTACTACCCTCTGTAGCGGAGGCAATCGTCTCCTGCTCCTCCTCCTCTTCATGGTCCAATTTGCACTGAGAAGACTAACTGAGGGTGGTCTGGCTATCACCCTGTGTAATGTCTTCCCCCATTTCCACCTCTTCCACATGCAAATCGTCGCCCTTAATTGTGAGCAGCAAGCGTTTGAGTAGACACAGAAGTGGGATGGTTACGCTGATAATAGCATTATCGCCGCTCACCATCTGTGTTGATTCCTCAAATTTTCTTAAAACCTCACAGAGGTGAGACATCCATGCTCACTTCTCGCTTGTGAATAGTGGAAGCTGACTGGAAAGGTGACGACCATGTTCCAGCTGGTATTCCACTATTTCCCTCTGCTGCTCACAAAGCCTGGCCAACATGTGGAACGTGGAGTTCCAGCGCGTGCTCACGTCGCACAGCAGCCGGTGAGCTGGCAATTTCAAGCGCTGATGCAGCGCTGACAGACCGGCTGAAGCTGTCGGTGACTTGCGGAAATGTGCACACACGCGGTGCACCTTCACCAGTAGCTCAGGCAAATTTGGGTAGGTTTTTAGAAACCGCTGAACCACAAGGTTGAAGACGTGGGCAAGGCATGGGATGTGTCTAAGCTTGCCAAGCTCCAAAGCCGCCACCAAGTTACAGCACTTATCAGACACAACCATGCCTGGTTCTAGGTTGAGTGAAGAGAGCCACAGCTCAGTCTGGTCTCTTATCCCCTGCCACAGTTCTGCGGCTGTGTGCTGTTTGTCCCCTAAGCATATCAGCTTCAGCATGGCCTTTTGACACTTCCCCACTGCAGTGCTACACTGCTTCCAGCTACCGACTGATGGCTGACTGGTGCTGCACGTAGATAATTCGGAGGTGGAAGTGGAGGAGGAGGCGGAGGAGTAGAAGTGGGGGTTGGAGCCACTAACATAGGTGCTGGCGGAAACCCCGATCGACGCAGGGCCCACAATCCTTGGCGTCGGTAGCACCTGTGTCATTCCAGGGTACGACTCGCCCCCCGCCTCCACAACATTCACCCAGTGTGCAGTCAGGGAAATGTAGCGTCCCTGGCCAAATACACTTGTACATGTGTCCGTGGTTAAGTGGACCTTCCCAGTAACTGTGTTGGTCAGGGCACGTGTGATGTTACGGGACACATGTTGGTGTAAGGCGGGCATGGCACACCTTGAAAAATTAGTGGCGTCTGGGGACTGCGTAACGCGGGACGGCCGCCGACATCAGGCTGCAGAAGGCCTCAGGGTTCACTAGCCTAAATGGCAACATTTCCAGGGCCAGTAATTTGGAAAGCTGCACATTTAATGCTATGGCCTATGGGTGGGTGGCTGGGTATTTTTGCTTGCGTTCAAATGCCTGGGGTAAGGACATTTGGACGCTGCGCTGGGACACGGAAGTAGATGTTGTCGCTGATGGTGCTTGCGAAGGTCCAGGTGCAGGGCGGGAGGCATCTGGGCCTGTGCCTTCGACAGGGGATTGGCCAGCATGTAACATAGTGGTATGAGCCGCAGACACAGATTGTGGACCCAGGCGTTTGTCCCACTTATTACGGTGCTCGGATGCCATATGGCGGATCATGCTGGTGGTGGTGAGGGTACTAGTGTTCACACCCCGGCTCCTTTTAGTATGGCACAGATTGCAAACTACTATTCTTTTGTCGTCCGCACTTTCTTCAAAAAAGTGCCAGACTGTGGAACATCTACCTCTTGGCAAGGGAGATTTCTGCAAGGGGGTGCTCCGTGGAACAGTTCCGGGCCTGTTTGGTGTGGTGCGCCTTCTCTCTTTTGCCACCCCACTGCCTCTTCCAGTCTGTTGCAGTGCTGCAGATCCCTCCCCCTCTGTACTGCTCTCCTCGCTCAGCTTGCTACCTTCCCAGGTTAGGTCAGTGACCTCATCGTCCACCACCTTCTCTTCCACTTCCTTACTCTCATCATCCTCCTGATTTGTTGACCTAACCACAACCTCAGTGATTGCCAACTGTGTTTCATCCTCTTCATCAACCTCTTGAGACAGTATTTTCGGTTGACTCATTGGCAACTGTGTCTCATCATAATCATCCACCTCATTAAACACTAATTGCCATTACCCACCGTCATGTTCTTGTGACTGTGTATGCTCAAGAGGTTGGGAATGAGGGCACAAGATCTTATGTCCTTCTCCAATGTGCTTGGCGAGAGGGCCAAATCAAGTAATGGCGATGGAAAGAGGTCCTCGGAATATCCGAGTGTGGGATCACTTGTTTGGCCAGACTGTAAATGGTTGGAGGAAGGAGGATCAGGGTGAGGATTGTTCTGACCGGACTCCTGGCTACTGAGACTGGACTTGGTGGAAGACAGGGTGGTGCTTAACCGACTGGAAGCATTATCTGCTGCAATCCAACCGACCACCTGGTCGCACTGGTCTGACTTCAAGAGTGGTGTCCTGCGCCGCCCTGCAAACTGGGACATGAAGCTAGGTATCTTGGATGATTGTTTTTCTTGTTCTCTGGCAGCAGGCACAGTTTCTCCGTGCCCAGGGCCACGGCCTCTGCATGCACCATCAGCATCACAGCCACTTCCCCGTTTCTTACTGCTCGCCTTCTTCATTTTAAATGTGATATATTCTCGAAAGTATGTCACACGTACAGTAGCGTAGGATTTAGAAGTGTACTGTATGTGCAAAAAAATTTACAACAGTATTTGTGATGAGGAAACGTTATACAGGACAGGTACCGCAGGTAATGTCACAGTTTGCAGTGTCTACGGAAAAACTGCACTGGATGTCACTGATATTTTAGGAACGGGAACACTTTAAACTGGAGATGTGGCGCGGATAATTTAACTGTCCGCAGCGGAAACCGTCTACGGAAAAACTGCACTAGATGTCACTGATATTTTAGTGATGCGCACACTTTAAACAGGACATGTAACGTGGATAATTTAACTGTCCGCAGCGGACTATTAGACAGTATTTAGCGCAGGATGCGCTAAAAATATATATTGCTGCTGTCACACACAATAGTCCTTAAAAGGACTTTTAGGTCTCTGAAAAGTTTTTTGTATAAAAATCTTCCTATTACACTCCCTACACTGTCTGTCCCTTCCTATGCACAGCTCTAACAGTGAGCAATAAGGGACAATTTTTGGAAGTTTTCTAATATGAAAAAGCATAACACATGTGACGGCATAGTGTGTTTTTAATCACTCTGTTTGTTACCACCGTCAAATATGAATTTACCCATAGCTATATATGTCAGTATCACTCTGGCATTATGTGCTATTGCTGTCTTTGCGCTCAAGAGCTTTGGGAGGGAGAAGGGCTTGGTGAGAGAGAGCAAAAAGTCCTAGGAGTCTAGCGGGTGTTATGTACCAGTTTTCGGGGCAATTGGAGCAACTTCGATTCGTGCTAAATTGATTCAGGTAGAAATCCAAATTATTATTTTTTTATTCGCTAAATCGGACAAAAATTAATTTCAATAAATTCACTCATCTCTACACTAGAGCACTAGGGACTTTGCAATTGGCTTCTCCAATTCCCTAGACCACCAGAGATTTAAAGGCTATGAAGACTTTTGGGGCATTTTTTTTAATTTAAGATTGCATTTTAGAGAGAGAGAGTACATGTGCACAATATTGTAGGCCAGGTGATGCCCCTGTGGTACTCTGGGACAGATATTCAAATTAGCTTTCCTATGCCTATCTGCAGGCAGCAGATGTTTGACATGATAATTTGCATATATGTTCCCTAGAAATAAAGAGAAGCATTGTCTAGCCTACAATAGTCATCATGTCTATCAAGTGGTCTCCACAAAAGAAATAGTACACATGCAGAGGTTTCCCCCAAGGCCTTGTATATAGAAAAGCTGTTCCCATCTGTCTTGCTCTGGTAAAGGGCTTTTGTCTTGAAAGAGCTAGTTGCTGATGTGAGGTTTCCTAGCTTTGCTACGTAAACATGTTTAATAGGCTGGAAGACATCCTTGCCAGTCAGCAGGATAATGTAGTACTCACATGGGTTCTGTGCTCTCCCTACTGTTAACCTGCACCTAGGCATATATGACAATATCTCAGGTCTCATTTCTGTCGATTTCTTACCATGTTTTCTATATTTACTTCTGGATCTGAGTATATACAAATTTTCTGGACCTTGTTATATGTTAAATTAGTTCAGGTCACTTTTTTGTGGACTCGCCATTATGGGGAGGATATTCATATTAGCTTTCCTATTTCTATGCCAGCTGATGTTAGACATAATAATTTGCATATGTTTTACCCAGAAATCAAGAGAAGCGTTCTCTAGTCTACAATAGTCATGATGTACAGATACAGCAGAGCTAACAGTCACAGTCATAATGGGTTAACTAGATGTGATAACTCACCAAGTGTGTGTTTTAACTCTGCTACATCTGTAGCTCTGAACTCTGAACACCTGACAGCTCATAAACACTCATATAAGACATATACTCATCGGTTTGATAAGAATTCAGCTATAATGAGTGTTTATAAATTGCCAGTAAGTGCTCATGCGTACGAACGTATTTTTCTTCCGTTTCTGTTGTGGTTTTTTTACAGGTCCTTATGTGGAACCATTCATTTCAATGGGGCTTTTGGAAAAAAAAAACGGAAATGACACCTTGTGCATTCCGTATCCGCATGTCTGTTCCACAAAAAAATAAAAATTAGAACATGTCCTATTCTTGTCCGGTGTGTGGACAAAGACAGGCATTGTTACAAATGGATCCGCAAAAAAAGGTGCAACATGGACATCACATGGATGTCATTATTTTTTGTTTTTGCGGATCCGTGTTTAGCGGACCCGAAACTACATATGTTCGTGTGCATCAGCCCTAATTCAGAGATAAGAGCTATGCATCCACCTGTTAGAGCAGCAACCTGACGGGTTCAGTGTGAAAAGTAACCCTGTAGAGCAAATGCTGTTGACCATTTTTAACAACAAAAAAAAAACCAGAGAGTCACCATTGACCCCACACTTTTCTGGACCACAATAGATTTACCTATTGACCCCCTTTCACTGCTCTAGAGCAGCAGTGAATTACCTATTGACCCCCTTCGCTAGCCTGGACCACAAAAAACACAAAAGATGTACCTCTTTACCTAGACCCCCATGTAAAATTATTAATGACAAATTGAAACAATGTGGCCCCTCTTTTGTCTCCTCAGGTCCCCACAGTGGACACACAACAACTGGCATATATGACCTTTTCAGCTGTTGGAGACATGGTAAAAAAAATGGAACGCAAAAGTTTTGTTATTGATATCATGAAAAAAGCGTGCCATACACAAATAGAAAAAACTATGTACCAACCAGGAGAGACAGGTGAGTAAAGTTTTGGCTGGGTGAATTCTTCTGGCCAGTATTTGAGGCATTATACTTGATTGCCAAAGTCTTATTTCCCGCTATTTACTCATGACCTTCCAACACGCTGGTGTTGGAGTTGTTCATAGAGCTTTCATGGCTCTTGCTGTTCTTGACGCTTTACTACATTTTACCTCAAGTTCCATAGTGCACACAAATAACAAAAGCCAAATTATTGAAAAAAAAAAGTAACATTTCCATCACCATGCAGCAACTTCAGTGAGTATTATGGTTGCTATTAGGCTTGAGTGAATCAAGCTTCGGATCATAGATCCAAAGTTGACTTGTTAAAAAACATGCTTGTAATGTTGTTTCTGTACAGAATTAAAATGTATGGGGTCTGTGTAGAAAAACGTGGCCTCGGCCGAAGTTGCGAAAGACTTTGGTGAATGGCTTTGGTATTCCTATCTGCGTATTTAAAAACATTTTAAAAATGGTTGGTTTTGGATTCCTATTGTAAAATGTTTTTAAAGAATACTGTACTAATTCACCGAAGTCTCTCACAACTTATTTTTTCTTCCGTAAGTTTTGCTACATGGAGCCCATACATTTTAATGCTGCATGAAAACAGCATTACAAACTAAGTTTTTTTAACGAATCGACTTCGGATCTATGATCAGAAGCTCGATTCGCTCAAGCCTAGTTGCTATATTCCTCTGGTTTTAATCCTGCAAAGTTGCTGTAAAACCCTAGCATAAAGATATACTCTGATCAAAACTGATACTCGGTGTTCTACCATGTGCATGGTGGAGGGGATGGAGTATAGCACATTGATTTGCTCTTTAGTTTCCTTTGAATCCCTGTGTCATTCCCAAGGGCATCAAAGGCCCGAAGCTATCTAATCCAACTTGGGACCCCTCCTTCCATTTTCCCCTGACATCCCCCTTCTGTGTGCTGCCTAATAGTTATTTTTTTTATGTACGAAGAGTCCACAGTGGTCAGTGAGAGCTTAGGCCTCTTCTTAGGCCAGTGACATCACATTCATCAGTCACGTGGCCTAGGCGCAACTCTGTCCCATTCAAATGAACAGGGCTGAGCTGCAATACCAAGCACAGCCACTATCAAATGGACGGTGCTGCACTCACTGGAGCACTGCGATACCCCCAAACAGCTGATCGGCAAGAGTGCTGGAAGTCGGACCCCTGTTAGTCTCACATTGATGACCTATCCTGAGAAAAGTCCATCAATATGTAAATCCTGGAAAATCCTATCCATACAGCCAAAGTATAGAAAATGACAAGGACGGACAATAACAGTGATACATTTTATAATACTAAGCCACACCTCTAACTCTGCCAAATGCATATCTATACACTCCCAGTCCCATTAGTGCCGCCACACAGAGGTTATACTGTCAGTATGATTCAGTTACAGAAAGGTCAGGCAGAGGCACACAGCACTATCAATCCTGATAATGTTGTGCGCTTCTGTAGTCCAGAAAGCAGGATCCCTCTCTCACTCGGAGCATGATTCCAGCAAGGGACACGATTATGTGAAGCAGCCCTTAATCTACTGTTTTCTATGTTCTCTTTGCAGTGCGATGCAGAGCATTTTGTATAGACAGCGACCTGAAGCCCACTGAGGAAAATGTAAGTAGAATTTAATTAATCGTTTTCCATATTCTACCATTTGGTCCTGCTTTCCATATAAAACAGAACTTTGCTGTAAGGTAATACTAGACTAGACAAATAGGTACAAATATGTTCTCACAATTTTTTTTTTAACTCTTATTTTGGGGGCAAAATATGCATGAAATATGCCAGCAAACCACATCCCATTGACCTCAAGGGGGAAGACACACAGCATTGTTCTTAGGAGACGTGTTTGAAATCCTCATTGTGTAGAAAAGGAAGCCACCTCATGATGCATGTTCCATGTCAAAGGAACATACATGTCAAAATACACATGCAACACTTTGAAAATATGCTAGTACATACATGGCACTGATTTCTCACTGAATTTATTAGGCCTCATTCACATTTCAGTTCATGCCAGTTTCACATCCGTGAAAAAAGTGTCCGTGTTTCATCCGTGAAGATGTCTGTGAAGGATCCATGTTTGGTCCGTGTGTCCTTTTTTACCCTCCATGTGTCATACTTAATCCACGAACGCAGCTCAGCTAAAAATGTATTTCCAAAGCATCTCCTATTCTTCAGTGAAAAATGGACTCAACACGGATGCGACACGGATGCCACCTCTGTTGTGTCCATAGACTTCAATGGGTGTGTTTGGCCAGCATCACTGACATAAGTAGTGCATGTCTCCCGAATTTTTTTACTGACCTAAGGTCAGTAAAAAAAAATACTGATGTGTGCACAGACACATTCAAATAAATGGGTACGTGTGCTGTGGAAAATGCGGACAGCAAATGTCAGTGAAAAACGGAAATGTGAAAGAGGCCATAGCCTGTAAAAACATGGTGGGAACATACGACAAAGCTTTTGAATTGTATTTGTCTACTGATCACCAAGGCACATATAATATATCTTCAGCTATGAGGGATATGGGAAAGGGACGCCTGACAAGACATGTACTGTATATAACTGACACAGCAATCTAATCTATAAAACTGTCCACTAAAGGAATCCACACTATTTATAATCACGCAATTTGGCACACAGGTACATAAGGTGTCCGGGAAGGTTTTAGACCGGGTCTCAGCTCTCTAGGATGTACCGTTCCTGAGATATATATAAAAAAAAAAAAATGCAAATTTGGCACATCACATGACCTACATTAGCCAATAGAAGCCTGCAGGTCTTTCTCCTCATTTGCCAACTGCCATACACACGGTCACATGACCCTTATCAGCCAATAGAAGCTTGCAGGCCCTTAGTCTCCACATACACACAGTTATACACCAGGTTTTCATAAAAACCCAGCCATTTTTCTTCACTGCTGTAGGTGAGCTTTAAAGGGACAGGGTGCTGTGGATGACACTGTTAAGGGACCGGAGTGCCATGGAGGTCACAGTTAAGGGGGCAGGTAGAGTGGCCATTCAGGCCACCGTCAAAAAGCAGACTTAAAAACTCGCCCCTAGGTCCCGCTAAGCTACGCCCCGACCCTGGTTAGGCCACACCCCGACCCTGGTTAGGCCACACCCCCTCCAACTCCGCAGCCGACGGGGATTGAAGGTAAAAATCAACTTCTGTCAGCTGCAGGGGTGGGAGGGAGGGTGACTTTCTCCCAGCAAGCTTACACTCAGACAGCACAGTGCTGCTGTCTGAGAGTGAGCTGTTCAAAGGGACACCCCTGTGTCTCTACAGGCCCTGCGCCGGACGGAGGGCAGGAAGTCTGAAAGCCGGACTGTTGGCCTAAAGCCGGACCTCTGGCCACCCTAGGGGCAGGCTGCTGTGGAGGTCACAGTTAAGGGGATGGTCCGCTATGGAGGTCAGTGTTAAGGGACAGATTGCTGTAGAGCCCACTGTTAAGGGGGAGGGGTGTTGTGGAAATCACAGTTAAGGAGATGGGGTACTGGGGAGGTCACTAATAAAGGGGTGGCCACTGTGGAGCTCACTGTTAAAGGAGAGGGTGCTGTGGATATTATTGTTAAGTGGGCAGGCCACTGTGGATGTCACTGTTAAGGGAGGAGGACACTGTGGAGGCCACTGTTAAAGGGGCAGCAGGGTACTGTGAGGTCACTGTTAAGGCAGCAGGGTACAGTGGAGGTCACTGTTAAGGGAGCAGATGTGGCAGTCACTGTTAAAGGGGCAGTCGCTGTGCAGGTCTATTTTAAGGGGGCCGGGAATGGTGGAGGTCAGTTAAGGGACTGTAACCTATGGTCAGTGTTAAGGGGGCGGGTGCTGTACAGGTCACTGTTAAGGAGGCACACCCCTGTGGAGGTCACTGTCAAGGGGGTGGGGTGCTGTGGAACTCACTGTTAAAGGGGAAGGCTGCTGTGAAGGTCAAAGTTAAGGGGTGGGGGACTGTGGACGTCACTGTTAAGGGGGCGGGGTACTGTACATGTCACTGTTATAGTGGATACTGTCGATATCTTTTAACGACGCACACAAACATTAAATGAAATAGTCCTGCTAGTATCTAATAAATTGTCGAAATACGACATGAAGGAAATTTGAAAGTATTTTTGTGTAAAGTTCTGATGTAAACTTGTGGTTTTCAGTGTATTACTTCCAAGGTGTATAAATGGCTCCTAAAGAGATGCTATCACCATCCCTGACATGTCTGTAACTACTTCCATTCCCCATGTAATATTAATTCTGGAGCATCCATTGTCATGACTCTATGTTGTGCTACTCCTTTATTATTCCTGCTAGAAGTTAAGAATGAATTGGCAGCAGTTTGCAGTAAAGGTCCATCTGGGTGTTTCCCCTTTCCCCAACTGGTAACAACCATCAAGACCTTCGCTGCAAACTGCTAGCAAGTCATTATAAAGGAATGGCACAACAAAGTCATAAGGATAGGTGTTCCAGCATTGTTATTACATGTGCAGTGCCCCAGTGCATCACTGCAAAGGGTTCATTTGATGTTACTGATTTAAATGTTATGATTCAACGCCAAAGGGCTCATGTCTCAAGTCCCATGAATGGGCAATATACAGTTAATTTGCCAACTGGGTTAGGTTACCAGGGTGATTGACTTAGCCTGCTCACCAGTTAGAGATTCTGAGTTGAGCAAGGCTACAGGATGGACATGTGTGTAAGCACCTGCAGGCCAGGCCCAAACCCAGAAGAACTTCCTCTCTCAGACAGAAGCTGATAAAGAAACAACTTTTACCACCACAGTACCCCTGAGAAAAGGAAACCAGCCAGCTCAGAAGGCCATACAAGATAACAACAGTAAGGTATCGCTCGTTTATAACATGGAGACTTTGTTGCTACTGAGAAGGCAGTTAACCACTACCTCTCCTCCCACCCTCCGTTCCCTTCTCCCTGGGCTTTCTGCACATGGTGAATGCAAGTGGTTACTAAAACAGACCTTTCAGGAGAGGTGAACGGTCCTCTATAAAGGATAGTGTGTAAATAAAGGATTACTCATGAGACCCCCCATAAAGAATTATACCTTTTTTCTATTTTGCAGTTCACCAGAGTCTACATGATGGTAAGAAGTCTACAACTATTATTTTCTGTAGCTCTTATTTGTCAGAGCAAATGCCTGTTTTCTTACGGCACAACCTTTAACCCATAATTCCTATTGTTGGACTGTGTTTCATTGGGCCCACTTGAAAAGATGACTCTGAGGTTCACCCTCCATCTATGCAGAGCATATGCATGTTCACTTTTCATTGTAGGGCCAGACTGTACCTAACCTTCCCCCCCCCACCACACACACATACACCCCCTATATAATAACCCCCCTCACATCACTGAAAAATAGCTTCACGCAACTATAATGTCATAATGTAGAAAACTTTGATTTATTTGGGGAAGGGCCCTCACTAGTCAGACCACATAAAAAATATAAAAGATCTGATCCTAGACCCATCTACAGGTATTTACCCCTCACACACATAGACATCCAAGTTCTAGAAGTTCTATCGACAACAAAGTTTACTGATTGAGCATTAATCTTTCTGCTTGTTGACCTAAATGTTCTCTAGGAACCAACTGGGGCACGTGTCGCCCAAGTAACGCAACCACCATCAGATGTTGGTTTGGTCTCAGTGGAATTCAATCTAAGCAAAGATGCATCTCCTGGATCATACAGGCTCGAATTTGTAAGGGAATTTGATAGTGCCGTGAATGCATATTTTCCAGTGCAAAGATATGGTATGTATTTATTACACTCAGCACATGATACTAATGTTGGTTATTTTTCTACATTTCAATTTTCCAGCTTTTTCTGCCTCTTACTTTTGAACCAATGTCTAAACCAGTCAGATGTCTACTGTTCAATGCAGGGTAGACGTGCCTAAGGCTCAAGAAAATAGGGTAGTACGTCCTAATTCTTAGATAGGACAGAATGAATTACTTAGTGATTCGAGGCTCACCTTTTCAAGTTGTGCTAAGATAGGCACAACTCTACTGTAGTCGTATCAGATGAAGAAATAGTTGCCTTCAGGTGTGCGGCCGCAGGATATGGTTCCAGTGTAGAAGGATGTCGAGTCTCTCTTCACTGGCCGTAGCATAAATAATAGAAGAAATTCTGCTTTTTGGCGCTCCAAAACCCGGTCAAGGCAAAATTGAGTTTCAAATTTCTTTTTATTGCAATAAAATAGGTTTGCAATAAAAACAACGTGTTTCAGGGAATTAAGATCCCCTTCCTCAGGTTAAAAAAATGAGTATACACATAGAGTACATAGGGTCATATATATAGTAAAAAAAAAAAACACATCTTGGGGTGGCATTAGCATTCAGGATCCGCCCACAGTTTTTTTTTCATCATGGACAATGCATGCAAATTTGAAATACTTCAAACTACAAAGGTCCTATAGAATATACAATAAAAGCCCCGAAAATCAATATTTCAGTATATAAAAACATGAGAATAAGTTTATTTGGATTGATTTTAATAAAACCTTGACATCAGTATGTATAAAAATGCTTTTAACCAAGAGAGTGTATTTCAAATTTGCATGCATTGTCCATGATGAAAAAAACTGTGGGCGGATCCTGAATGCTAATGCCACCCCCAGATGTGTTTTTTTTTTTACTATATATATGACCCTATGTACTCTATGTGTATACTCATTTTTTTAACCTGAGGAAGGGGTTCTTAATTCCCTGCAACGCGTTGTTTTTATTGCTAACCTATTTTATTGGAATAAAAAGAAGTTTGAAACTCAATTTTCCCTTGACCGGGTTTTGGAGCGCCAAAAAGCAGAATTTCGATTATTAGATGTCTACTGTTATCTTTTCAACTCTGGTTTGGTTGATATATTTTTTTAGCTGGACATGCAAAGTATTAGTTTTGAGTGCAGTGTACATGATGGAATTGGTTCTATGGTTGATATCTTCACTTTTCTTTTACATTTTGATTTACCTTGACTTAAAGGCAGTTTCATTGACCTTGATATTGGTATGGTTGACATTAGGGATGAGCGAATGTCATGTTATGAAATTTGTTTGTGCTTCGTTTGGTGGTAAAATCAGAATTGCGTTATGGATTCTGTTACCACGGACCATAACGCAATTCTATGCCAGAATGCATAATGGAATGACTTTAGAGGCATTCCGTTATTCATTCCGTCATAATAGAAGTCTATGGCCTGCAAAATGGATCCGTCCCGTTTCCATTATGCAGGAGAGGACTCCAGCATAATGGAAACGGGCTGGATCCGTTATGCAGTCCATAGACTTCTATTATGATGGAATGAATAACGAATGCCTCTAAAGGCATTCCGTTATGCATTCCGTCATAGAATTGCGTTATGGTCCGTGGTAACGGAATCCATAATGCAATTCTGCTTTCGAAGCGCAAACAAATTTCAAAATATGAAATTCGCTGATCTCTAGTTGACATCCTCACTTTAATTTTACACTTTAATTAACCTTGACCTGAAGGTAATTCAATTGACCTTGACCTGAAGGCAATTTGATTGACATAGACCTGAAGGCAGACTTGGACTGGCCCACAGGGGAACAGGTGAATTCCCATGTGGGCCCCTAGTTCACCACCTCCTACACAAGTGGCACATGATACAGTAGACTGCACTACATATACACTGCTCAAAAAAATTAAGGGAACACTTAAACAACACAATGTAACTCCAAGTCAATAACACTTCTGTGAAATCAAACTGTCCACTTAGGAAGCAACACTGAGTGACAATCAATTTCACATGCTGTTGTGCAAATGGGATAGACAACAGGTGGAAATTATAGGCAATTAGCAAGACACCCCCAATAAAGGAGTGGTTCTGCAGGTGGTCACCACAGACCACTTCTCAGTTCCTATGCTTCCTGGATGATGTTTTGGTCACTTTTGAATGCTGGCGGTGCTTTCACTCTAGTGGTAGCATGAGACGGAGTCTACAACCCACACAAGTCGCTCAGGTAGTGCAGCTTATCCAGGATGGCACATCAATGCGAGCTGTGGCAAGAAGGTTTGCTGTGTCTGTCAGCGTAGTGTCCAGAGCATGGAGGCGCTACCAGGAGACAGGCCAGTACATCAGGAGACGTGGAGGAGGCCATAGGAGGGCAACAACCCAGCAGCAGGACCGCTACCTCCGCCTTTGTGCAAGGAGGAACAGGAGGAGCACTGCCAGAGCCCTGCAAAATGACCTCCAGCAGGCCACAAATGTGCATGTGTCTGCTCAAACGGTCAGAAACAGACTCCATGAGGGTGATATGAGGGCCTGACGTCCACAGGTGGGGGTTGTGCTTACCGCCCAACACCGTGCAGGATGTTTGGCATTTGCCAGAGAACACCAAGATTGGCAAATTCGCCACTGGCGCCCTGTGCTCTTCACAGATGAAAGCAGGTTCACACTGAGCACATGTGACAGACGTGACAGAGTCTGGAGACGCCGTGGAGAACGTTCTGCTGCCTGCAAGATCCTCCAGCATGACCGGTTTGGCATTGGGTCGGTAATGGTGTGGGGTGGCATTTATTTGGAGGGCCGCACAGCCCTCCATGTGCTCGCCAGAGGTAGCCTGACTGCCATTAGGTACCGAGATGAGATCCTCAGACCCCTTGTGAGACCATATGCTGGTGCGGTTGGCCCTGGGTTCCTCCTAATGCAAGACAATGCTAGACCTCATGTGGCTGGAGTGTGCCAGCAGTTCCTGCAAGACGAAGGCATTGATGCTATGGACTGGCCCGCCCGTTCCCCAGACCTGAATCCAATTGAGCACATCTGGGACATCATGTCTCACTCTATCCACCAACGCCACGTTGCACCACAGACTGTCCAGGAGTTGGCAGATGCTTTAGTCCAGGTCTGGGAGGAGATCCCTCAGGAGACCGTCCGCCACCTCATCAGGAGCATGCACAGGCATTGTAGGGAGGTCATACAGGGACGTGGACGCCACACACACTACTGAGCCTCATTTTGACTTGTTTTAAGGACATTACATCAAAGTTGGATCAGCCTGTAGTTGTCACGGATGGTGTACAGGAAACAAGATAATACAATACAAACAATGACTCACTGGACCCACAACTAAGGAACAAAAGGGAGACCCCTGCAATCGACCTGCCGCTCTCCCTTATTGCTCAGCCTATGCGACCACCCCAAAGGTGGATGGGCGCATATCCACGTACCTCGGCTATCTTAGACCTGAAGGCCCTACAATAGTGAGGGGACACGACCACCGGCTCCCTACACAGACACGGAGGGAGTTTGGGTCACCTGGATCCAGAAAACAGAAAATCATAAATACATAAACAGAACTTATCTTGCAGACGACTGTGGACAGGGAACTGGGAACTGGGAACTGGGACAGCATGCACACACACTCCAGAAAGTTGTATCAGCCGCACACTACTGCCTTATGGGTAGGAATTTAAAGGGAAGTAATCAGTCCGACTGCATGACAGCTGAGATAGACTAACGAGGTGAGGAACAGAAACCAAAACAAAGAAACTCAAGGAGGAGGATCTGGACGGCTCCTGTCAGAGCTTCTCAGCTGTCTGGTTGTGACAGTACCCCTCCCTCTAGGAGTGGACTCCGGACACTCAGGGCCCACCTTCTCAGGATGGGACCTATGGAAAGCCCTGATGAGACGAGAGGCCTTAATGTCCGTCACTGGGACCCACATCCTCTCCTCAGGACCATAACCCTCCCAATGAACGAGGTACTGGAGGGAACCGCGGACAAGACGAGAATCCACAATCCTAGAGACCTGAAATTCAAGATTTCCATCAACAATAATCGGAGGAGGAGGCAAAGGCGAGGGTACAATAGGTTGAACATAAGGTTTCAATAAGGACTTATGGAAAACATTATGGATCTTCCAAGTCTGAGGAAGATCAAGACGGTAGGCAACAGGATTGATGACAGACAGGATCTTGTAAGGCCCAATAAACCTAGAACCCAACTTCCAGGAGGGAACCTTCAATTTGATATTCTTGGTAGACAGCCACACCAAATCACCAACATTCAGGTCAGGACCAGGCACACGTCTCCTATCCGCCACACGCTTATATCTCTCACTCATGTTCTTTAGATTATCCTGAATCTTTTGCCAAATAGATGACAAAGACGAGGAGAATCTGTCCTCATCAGGCAAACCAGAAGAGCCCTCTCCAGAGAAAGTCCCAAACTGCGGATGAAACCCATATGCACCAAAAAATGGTGACTTATCAGAGGACTCCTGACGACGGTTATTTAAAGCAAACTCAGCAAGGGACAAAAAAGAACACCAATCCTCCTGATTCTCCGCCACAAAACAGCGCAGATATGTCTCCAGATTCTGATTGACATGCTCTGTCTGGCCATTCGACTGCGGATGGAAAGCAGAAGAGAATGACAAGCGAACCCCCAAGCGAGAACAGAAGGCCTTCCAGAATCTGGAAACAAACTGCGTGCCCCTATCAGAGACTATGTCTGAAGGAATCCCATGCAATTTGACAATGTGGTCAACAAATGCCTGCGCCAGCGTCTTAGCATTGGGCAAACCAGGAAAAGGGATAAAATGCACCATTTTGCTAAAACGGTCCACCACCACCAGAATCACAGACTTCCCCGAGGAACGAGGCAAGTCCGTTATGAAGTCCATGGACAGATGTGTCCAAGGACGGGAAGGAATGGGCAAAGGAAGGAGAGGACCTGATGGCCGTGAATGAGGGACCTTGGCACGAGCGCAAGTCTCGCAAGCTGCCACAAAACCCTCAACCGACTTACGAAGCGCAGGCCACCAGAATCTCCGGGCAATGAGATCCAGTGTGGCTCTTGTCCCCGGGTGCCCAGCAAGAACCGTATCGTGGTGTTCTTTAAAAATCTTGTGTCTCAAAGCGAGAGGCACAAACAACCTCCCAGGAGGACAAAGATCAGGAGCTTCTGACTGAGCTGCCTGCACCTCTGCCTCCAATTCAGGAAAAAGAGCAGAGACCACCACACCTTCAGCCAAAATGGGACCCGGGTCTTCAAAATTCCCACCTCCCGGGAAACAACGTGATAGGGCATCTGCCTTCACATTCTTAACCCCAGGGCGGAACGTAACAACAAAATTAAACCTTGAAAAGAACAAAGACCATCTGGCCTGTCTCGGGTTCAGACGCTTGGCTGACTCCAAGTAGGCCAGATTTTTATGGTCAGTAAACACGGTAATAGGGTGTCTGGCTCCCTCTAGCCAATGGCGCCATTCCTCAAAAGCCAACTTGATGGCCAACAATTCCCTATCTCCCACATCATAATTTCTCTCTGCGGAGGAGAGCTTCTTTGAGAAAAAGGCACACGGTTGCCATTTGGCAGGAGAGGAACCCTGAGACAAGACCGCACCCACCCCTACCTCAGAAGCATCAACCTCAACTATGAAGGGTAACGAAACATCAGGTTGTACTAGGATGGGAGCGGAAGCAAAACTCTCCTTGATATTAGAAAAGGCCTTACGCGCCTCTACCGACCAGGAAGAAAAATCTACCCCCTTTCTGGTCATATCAGTGAGTGGTTTAACAACAGAGGAATAATTCAAAATAAATTTCCTGTAATAATTAGCAAAGCCCAAAAAACGCATCAGCGCCTTCTGATTCTCAGGAAGCTCCCACTCAAGCACAGCGCGAACCTTCTCGGGGTCCATGCGAAAACCAGAAGCGGAGACAAGAAACCCCAGAAATTGGATCTCTGGAACCGCAAACACACATTTTTCCAGTTTCGCGTATAATTTATTCTCCCGCAGGATGAGTAAGACCTGACATAAGTGTTCCTTATGAGTCTTGAAATCAGGAGAAAAAATCAAAATGTCATCCAAATACACTAATACAAATTTTACCATTAAATGATAAAAAATGCTGTTGACGAAATGCTGAAAAACGGCTGGGGCATTCATCAAACCAAAAGGCATAACTAAATTCTCAAAATGGCCCTCAGGGGTATTGAAAGCCGTCTTCCATTCGTCTCCTTCTCTGACCCTGACCAGGTTGTATGCCCCTCTTAGGTCTAATTTGGAAAAGACTTTCGCCCCAACAACCTGGTTAAACAAGTCCGGGATCAGAGGAAGCGGATAAGGATCACGAATAGTGATACTGTTCAGCTCCCTGAAATCCAGACAAGGTCTTAAAGAACCATCTTTTTTCTTAACAAAGAAAAAACCAGCGGCAACAGGTGACTTCGAGGGTCGTATGTGTCCTTTTCTCAGACTCTCAGAGATATAAGCACGCATAGCGACCCTCTCAGGTTGGGAAAGATTGTATAAACGAGATTTAGGCAGCTTGGCGCCTGGGATGAGATCAATAGGGCAATCATACTCCCTGTGCGGAGGTAAACCCTGAACTCCACTCTCAGAGAAGACATCCAAAAATTCAGAGAGGAAAGGTGGTACAGTTTTAGTAGAAACCTCAGAAATAGATGTTATGAGGCAATTCTCTCTGCAAAAGTTACTCCAACCATTTATTTGCCTCGCTTGCCAATCAATGGTGGGGTTATGTTTAGTGAGCCAGGGTAGCCCCAACACTAGAGGAGTAGGCAAACCGCTAAGGACGAAACATGACACATCCTCAACATGAGCATCATTCACAATTAAACGGATATTGTGAACTATGCCTTTTAATGATTTCTGAGAAAGTGGAGCTGAATCAATAGCAAAAACAGGAATATCTCTTCCCAAAGTGCATACCTGGAAACCATGAGTTATTGCAAATTGATTATCAATGAGGTTGACAGCTGCTCCACTATCCACAAAAATCTCACAAAAAATGCTCTTGCTCTCTAGCGCCACCCTAGCAGGCAGGACAAAACGGGAACTACAAGCAAAAGGAAAACCTTCAATTTCCGCCTCAACCCTGCCAATAGTAACAGACGGAACATTCTTAAAAGATTTCTTCCTTTTTGTCTCTTTATTACTCCCAGAAAACTGCCTGAATCTCCTAGAGGGACAAACATTTGCCAGATGATTTATACCTCCACAACAAAAGCAAACCCTCCCCTGCGGGCTGAATCTTCTATTGTCAGAGGCAATCAACCCCAGCTGCATGGGCTCCTGCTCAGAAGGGGCTGACAGCGACTGAGACCCCTGTGCACAGAATGAGACCGCTGCACTGTCCCGGGACTGAGTATGACAGGAAGGAGAGATCTCTCCTCTCTCTCTAAGACGCCTGTCAATACGAACAGCCTGAGACATAGCAGAATTCAAGGAGGTAGGTCTTTCATGAAAGGCAAATGCATCTCTCAATCCCTCTGAAAGACCATAGCAAAATTGACTTCGGAGTGCAGCATCATTCCAACCCGTATCTGCTGCCCATCTCCGAAATTCTGAACAGTATATCTCTGCGGATTGTTTACCCTGGCATAACAGACGTAGTTTAGACTCAGCCAGAGCAATACGATCCGGATCATCATATATCTGACCCAGGGCTAAAAAGAATTCATCCACTGAACGGAGGGGCCATGCCCCCTCCGGCAGTGAAAAGGCCCAGGACTGAGCGTTACCCCTGAGCAGCGATATAATGATACCCACTCTTCGTTCTTCATCACCAGAAGAATGGGGAAGAAGGCGAAAATGGAGTTTGCAAGCCTCTCTAAAACGTACAAAATTCTCACTACCCCCGGAAAACGTATCCGGGAGCGAAATCTTAGGCTCAGCACAAACTCCATGAACGCAAGCTGAACCGGTCACTTGAAACTGAGAAAAAGTCTTACGGAGATCAGCTACCTCCAAAGCAAGACCCTGAAAGCGTTCAGCCAAAAGTGTAACCGGATCCATGCTTGAGACGGTTTTGGCGGCTGATAATGTCACGGATGGTGTACAGGAAACAAGATAATACAATACAAACAATGACTCACTGGACCCACAACTAAGGAACAAAAGGGAGACCCCTGCAATCGACCTGCCGCTCTCCCTTATTGCTCAGCCTATGCGACCACCCCAAAGGTGGATGGGCGCATATCCACGTACCTCGGCTATCTTAGACCTGAAGGCCCTACAATAGTGAGGGGACACGACCACCGGCTCCCTACACTGACACGGAGGGAGTCAGGGTCACCTGGATCCAGAAAACAGAAAATCATAAATACATAAACAGAACTTATCTTGCAGACGACTGTGGACAGGGAACTGGGAACTGGGACAGCATGCACACACACTCCAGGAAGTTGTATCAGCCGCACACTACTGCCTTATGGGTAGGAATTTAAAGGGAAGTAATCAGTCCGACTGCATGACAGCTGAGATAGACTAACGAGGTGAGGAACAGAAACCAAAACAAAGAAACTCAAGGAGGAGGATCTGGACGGCTCCTGTCAGAGCTTCTCAGCTGTCTGGTTGTGACAGTAGTGTGTTTTTCCACTTTAATTTTGAGTGTGACTCCAAATCCAGACCTCCATGGGTTGAAAATTTTGATTTCCATTTTTTTTATTTTTGTGTGATTTTGTTGTCAGCACATTCACCTATGTAAAGAACAAAGTATTTCAGAAGAATATTTAATTAATTCAGATCTAGGATGTGTTATTTTTGTGTTCCCTTTATTTTTTTGAGCAGTGTAGATGGGCAACATACAGCATCTCAATCAGCTTGTGTTTATATAAAAAACTACCTAGTTTATTATTGTAGATGCAGCAGGGGTCTGAGATTACTTCTAGGTACAGAGAAAGACCAGTCAGTATCCTCGTTCTCCAGGGAACTGCTGGTCTTGAAGTCACTGCAGGGGCACCCAATATTTGTATGTAGCTGTACAGCGAGACCTTAGAATGAATATTACTGGTGGGCCCTAGGCACCCCAGTCCGACACTGCCTGAAGGTAATTCAATTGACCTTGACCTGAAGGCAATTTGATTAACATTGACCTGAAGGCATTATGAATGATGTTGGCCTGAAGGCAGTGTGATTGACCTTGACCTCAACACTTGTTAATTTACCTTTAGCTTTTTTCCCCCTAGAAGCAATGTTTCTAGGGACAGAGGTGGACATATTGTATGTAATCCCTGTATGGCTCTGCAGGTATGGGTCCCACTGTAGATACAACATTAAGCTGCATGTAAGAAAATGATCTTTTGAATTTCATGGCTTACAATTTCCTGTAAGTAATTGTGTGATATGCCATTTGATGGAACACACCATGCTTGTGTTTTGTTCCCCCGGATTCCAAATCTATAAGGAATCTTTATGTGCATCCACATATGGAAGCACACAGAAGATCATGTCGTTATCGATCCCAATACAGTCGTGTGCATGAGCACTTACGATTTTCATGCACCTTGATGTGGCAAACTGAAAAGACTAGCGTGGTATTAGCAGGAGGTGCTCAAACCCACATGCAGTCGTGCATATATATAGGGGAGCAAATCCTGCACTTGTGGCCCGTTGCTAATGGCGATCCCCAGCAAAATGCATACGGTGGAGGATGCCCACAAGTACCACAATAGACATCCTACACAAGGTAACAAGTGCGGATGTGATAATTAATATAACAATATAACAAAATAATAGCAAACACAGGTGCACTCTGCAATCTCACTAAACCCTCAAACTGATTTTAAAATTTAGAGATTAGTCAACATGTCCTACGGTGTAGAACATGTCTAAGCCCGGGCACCACGCCAAGGTTTCTCAAGTAGCCCGGGACCTAACACTCTCCTAACTGAGCCGTATGGGCAATACCAGGAGCCAGTGGGCAAATTACAGGAGCATGAGGCCGACTCACAAACAACTCACCAGTTACCTCCAGCATGTGGCCATGCTTGCAGTGGGAGGAGGGAGGAGTCTGCGAGTCCCACTCAAGACTGGCTGATAAGGCCCAGGCTTCACAGGTGCACCTAAATGTAGCCTGTAGATGGAAAACAGGCACATTTAAATTGGAGATTATACACCTCCAGGCATCTCTATATATACAAACTGAAAAGACTAGCGTGGTATTAGCAGGAGCTGCTCAAACCCACATGCAGTCGTGCATATATATAGGGGAGCAAATCCTGCACTTGTGGCTCGTTGCCAATGGCGATCCCCAGCAAAAATGCATACGGTGGAGGATGCCCGCAGCGAACCACAAGTACCACAATAGACATCCTACACAAGGTAACAAGTGCGGATGTAATAATCAATATAACAATATAACAAATTAATAGCAAAGACAGGTGCACACTGCAATCTTACTAAACCCTCAAACTGATTTTAAAATTGAGAGATTAGTCAACATATCCTACGGTGTAGAACATGTCTAAGCCCGGACACCACGACAAGGTTTCTCAAGTAGCCCGGGACCTAACACTCTCCTAACTGAGCCGTATGGGCAATACCAGGAGCCAGTGGGCAAATTACAGGTATGTGGCACCATAACATTGTCTATCTAAAAGCCAAGATTTTACGTCAACAATTCTAATTGCTTGACATTTCAGTTACCATTACCAATCATGTTCCGATACCATCATTTGATAACTGTAACTTATGAAAATCACTGCATGTCTGGATATATTGCTGTCTATCAGCCTTCAGCACTCAATCTGATCACCGTTTCCCATTCTATTACAGTACTGCCAAGATATTACTCCACTGTATCCTGTCCAAATGCGGTTTCAGTCTTGGAAAAATCGGCTGAAATTAAAGTGTCCGCTCAGTATGTAACAAGGTTTTTTTGGTTTGGAGAAGGGGTTTTTAGCTTTAAACCTGCATTACTTCTAGTGGTGAATTCAATGTCTTCCTATTAGGGACAGTTACGGGGTCTCTACCGGAAGGTTTTTTTAATGCAAGATTTCTTAATCACATGTGTAAAGCCGGCCTTGTCCCCTTATGGAAATATTGCCTACCTTCTGAGTACCATAGTAGAATGTGAAAATATAAGATGATGTTTTGAATATTATTAGCACAACATGGCTGTTTTTTGTAATGTTTTCAGATATGTGTATGGTCGGCCAGTACCAGGCAAAGTCAATGGAAAGTGCTGCAGGAAAGTACGATATGCTTATGGTAGAGACGCTAATTGTCTAAGGGGCTTAGAAGACATTTGCACAGAATTTACTGCAGAGGTAAATCTTTTATTAGAATCAACCTTGTTTCGAGTCATTTGGATTCCTAAACCCATTAGGTCAGCTACGTGCATGGAGTCTGTATGGTAACATAAAGTCCTGATGGAGCAGTAGACCATCTATAAGTGGCTATATACAGTGTTTTGGTGCGTCTCTGTTTTAGAAAGGTTTTACCCCTGAAAATACTTCCAGGACTCAATAACTCCTCAATTAGATGGCCCCAGTGGAATATAGGAATCTACGAGAAAAAAATAACAACATGGGTCCATAGATTCTTATGGGTGCTGTATTGCTACAGATACAACTGTGTGCAAGAAACTTTATTGTCTAAACATCCAAAGTCCTAAGCTATCTTCACACCCCGAATACTTATATTTCAAGGACACTCTCAAATTTATTCTACTACAGATAGACTCTACAACTGGAACCCACACGGAAATTTTGAACCTGGACGCCTTTAGGCTGCAGTTTTCTGAATATGCCAATAGCATCGAATGTGGCGTCACAATGAAGGAAGCTGGGACAGGTAGTACTGAAGTTTGAGATTCTAATGGAGATATAGGCACCATGTATGGTATCTGTCCTATCCATACAAGTGGGTTAGAAGACCCCTTTAATGCTACACTCATACCCCCTTGGCTTTTATTATAAATGGAGGAGGTTTGGACGGGTATAATGGATCCATTTTCAAATGGATGACAATGAGTGATCCCTTTTACTTATAACGGGGGCCCATCTGATTTCCAGCTATATTTATAGCTACATCTACTCAAAGAGGTTTTATCCTTGAGCACAATATTAGTGGTCTATCTTTTGGCTGGGACATTAGTATGTCAGCTGACTGAAGAGAGCGCCATGTCCCCCTGTTGGCTTCCCCCGCACAGCTCCGTGCTTTTGATATTGTCAACACCAGGGAATGGGACTGAGTTGCCGTCCAAGGCACAGCCACTACTAAAAGTATGAGACTGTTCCTGGAAAATCCGGGGATAACTTGACTATTTGAACGCACGCCATGGCCCCTTTAGTCGGTTGATCAGGGAATATACTGGGAGTTGGACCAGTATGATTGTAGTAGAAGTGTAGATCAAAGCTACAAAATACTGACTCCTATTCATTTCACAGGGGTCCTGGTTACCAAATCGTGCTACATTTCCGTGACCAGCCGGGCGGCTAATCTGCAGTTGGATTACACCTATAATTACCAGTATTACAAACGGGGCATAAAGTATCCGATTGCCGTGAGTATAATAATCACATAAATGTCAGACACTATGGTTATATAGAATTTGGGTCAGTTTGTGTTTAATACCCTAGGCCTCTGATGGCTAACCTCCGGCACTCCAGCTGTGGTAAAACTACAACTCCCAAGATGCACACTTGTTCGGCTGTTCTCAGAACTCCACAGAAATAAATGGAGCATGCTGGGAGTCGTAATTTTACCACGGCTGAGTGCCGGAGGTTAGCCATCACTGCCCCAGGCTAATGTATGTGTATTTGTCTTCTCACCTATGTTCAATCTCTGATTCCAGGGCATATTAACAGATCAGAGAGGTCAACCAATGGCTAATGAGTTGATCATCATAGAGGTCAACGGAAATAAAGTCAAGAACGCAACAACCGACGCCCAAGGAAGGGTGGAGAGTGAGATAGATACGACCTCATTCTTTCAACCAAATATTTCCATCCGTGTATGTATAGAAAAGTGTCAAAAATCACCAATGTAATGTTTTTTGTCATTTCCTGTTACCCACCCTCCAGAAATGGAGGGGAATGGCTACAAGGAAATGACTAGATATCATGCACTTTCTTTCCTCTGATGCAGTCTTTTCAATGATCCTTATCAATTTCCAAAGCCAGCTATCCTTCATACTAGACGTCATATAATGCATACAAGGATATAATACAATATAGATCATGGGGGAAACCTTGAGGACAGGAAATGGCTTTTGGGTAGGTCTCTCAAATATGCAAAAATAAAAGGATGACTATCTACATTTTTAATCCCTTATAGGGGTTTTCGCAGGGAATAGTTACTTTTTAACTTCTGTTTGCAACCTGCCTTCGTAAACAGAAGATTCATACTTACCTGTTCCCCGCTGCTCCGCCGGTCCTCCATGCTGCCTCTCATGTGTCCATGTCACAGACAACCGGTGCAGAATGTGTATGGTCACAAATTCAATGACTGGCTTCAGTATTGATGTGCCACCTGAACCAGAGGGTCGCAGTGATATTTGCTTTGACAACCTGCCCCTAGCTGCAGGGCAACAGGTTGCAGCAGGAGACCTCCCCATCTCTATTTGGTTTGCAACAGGAGAACAGGGTGACTAAGAGCCCCCCCCCACTCATTTCATGATCATCTACAAGAAAATATAATGGATCAGGAGCAATTGTTCCTCAACAAATTTAAAGTGCATTCATATTCAAGACCTTGTAAGAACAAGAGTCATAACTTTTTTAAAAATTTTTTTGCTAAATCTGTGACTGGCCAAATATCTTTTGTAGTATTGGTTTCTTCCTATTGGGCAGATAGACTTTTCTTAGGTTCCCTGTCCCAGATTTGTGCCCCATTATTGGTAAATCTCTGCTGGTGTTATATACACTAAGATAAATACTATTTAGTCAATCATAGGAGGTTTGGGTGCATGTGGGGGGGGGGGGGGGGGGGGACCATATGTTTTGCAAAATTTCTACCAGATATTATGTATTACACTATTATACATGCCATATACAAATCTAACAATTATAATGTTTCCTTATATTATACATTGTGTTTATTCCACAGATCAGTTATCCCAATGAAAATCAATGCTATTCCACAAATCAGCAGCTGTATGATGGTTTTTATCCTGGCTATCCTTACCGCTCTTATCTTGACTATCCTTCTGCTGAAAAGGTTGTCTACCGCTTTTACTCCGATACAGATAGCTACTTACAATTTAAAAAGATACCAGGACGACTCTCTTGCAACAAGATCCATGACATAGAGGTGGAATACAAAGTGACAGAAGACGGAGTTGGGAAAGGCGCAACTGAAGCGACTTTCCAATACTTGGTAGGTGTGCAACGTCTGTCAAGTCGCAATATGTTCTTAGACATTTCAGGGAGATGGTCTTGGAGGGGCTTTAAAGGCTATGTACACCTTTGGAGGCAATTTTTATTTATGATTGAATTTTACTTATTTTTGGCTAAAAATAATATTTTCAATTGGCCCTTATTGAAAATATTTAGCCAGGCGTAGAAAATGATGAATGAGATGGGCCTGCTGGTCCATCCCCTTCCCTGCCCATATCACGCCCACTTTTTTAGACCTGGTGTGTGCAGGGAGAAGTCGCAGATCTTGCAGTTGCACTGCCATTTGCACCTGAAATATAGGCGTATTTCAGACCACCTTCGAGTTTTGTAAGCTGGTGCGAAGCGCTGTACAAAGTCTCTCATTACTCATCAGCCCCTGTCCTCATTGGGGCTCACAATTTCATTCCACTCTCTCAGACATAGAGAAAAGTCCGTCCTTACCTTTCCTTTTGACTCAACACATCCTGAGAAGCATGTAACAAAATAATCCGCTTTTCAAAATATGATTTTGAGATATTGTGTCACAAGAGGGCTATCCTATACCAGTCTATGTGCTGCCACACAGTGTTTAAGGTGTAAACTGCAGCCTGTTAATGTTTTTAAAGAAATTCACAATATTGAATTGAATTTGTATCCATGGAAAATTGGAGTCCTTAACCAAATTAAAGCTAACTTAATGGGGTGTTCCCATCTCAGACATGGATGGCCTATCACTAGAATATTTCTTCAATGTCAGGCAAGTGTGGATCCCACCTCTGAGACCCACTCCTAGCTCCAGAACGGGGCTCTCAAATTGAAGAAGAGTGCACCACACATGTGTGAAGTGCTCTCCATTCACTACAATAAAAGCGAGCACTCTCAGCTATTTTTTTAAATCTCATAGCGTCAAAGAATGTCGAATATCTTCTATATAAAAATAATCTTCATATAAAAGAGAGGATAAAAAAATATATATATATATATAAAATAAAATAAAATTATATGATCCTTCAGGCGGACATAATCGCCTCTAAATTCTTTTATTGAGTATCTTAATTTGATTTGTGCAAGCAGTGAATAAAGGGACAATTGTCTATGCAAAAATATATATGTAGTTTATTATACACAATACAAAACAAAGAATATAAAATCAAAAAAGTTGCAAAGACAAACAATGAAGCTGTAAAATAATACCCAAAAGATGCCACACGGTGGTGCCAACACAACCTATATCACCAGCACAGTATAACTTAGATTTATCTATCACAAAACGTTAATGTTATACTTTTAACAAGCAGACCAATGATTTATATACCAGGAGAAACTTAGGATCTTCTGTTTACAAAACAGGCTATAACAATACACAGATTATACAGAAAGATTATTATCACGAGCAATAAGTACAGTATACATTACCGGGTCAGAGGTAGACAGAGTTTCAAGATGGGACCAGTTCTCAAGAACTTTCCTAGTAGTCAAAAATGATCCAAGTTTCTTTCTTTTCTTTTGGTATTTCTTTTTGGTCAGTTTGTTTTGAGTGAGCTGATGCTCTGCACATGAGTAATTATTCCCCACCTTATCTAAGAATTATCCCCTTCTGGATTAAGGATTTCTAATCAGGTAAGGTGGGTGTATTCGTATGCTAATAACACAATGATGTCATATTAACCCTTGACATGGTATAAAACAAATGGTAAAATAATATAATATTGTCCATCTGCCTCCAGATGGCACTGTTGTACAACATATTTTTAAGTAAAAACGTAGAAAATTTAGCTTTATTTTATCATGTGCCCTTTAACCTTTCTCAACGTATATCAAAGAGGAGGGATATTTCTTTGACATCCTGAAGTAATCTTTCCAGACTTACTGGGACCATCATGATTCTCCCAGACTCTTGAATTTATAGGCTTGATAAGAAATACAATGGGCCTTACATTTGCACCATGGGTTTGGATATCTAACTGTCCAAGCTGTATATCTAACTTTCCAGAGTAACGATGCCTGGAAAAACATTAGCTTTTCTGAGAAACTTCCATTAGTGGAGAACCTCAGTGTTTTCTATACCTTCTAAGACTATATCCATTCAGTGATCTACACACGGCATAAAGTATACCTTAATACTTGGTTATAATATACAGTATATCAATATTGCATATTATACATGAATTATTAATATGTTCATACTAAAAAACTAAATAAATGTGCACATGAATATATATGATACTTATGAATATATGAATAGACATCACACTCCAGATGTGTCTTAAGGATTTAAATTCTTATCTTGTCATGGCTCCGCCATGAAACATACATTTTTCCCTTCAGACAGACACGTCTGGAGAAGCCAGTATACTC
Source organism: Bufo bufo (assembly GCF_905171765.1). Classification (NCBI taxonomy): domain Eukaryota; kingdom Metazoa; phylum Chordata; class Amphibia; order Anura; family Bufonidae; genus Bufo; species Bufo bufo. The sequence goes on from NC_053394.1 coordinate 28,517,775, forward strand.
CCCATAGATAAACTTATATCTTTTAGCAATAACTTTTAAAATACAATGTCCATTCATATTCACTATGACTCTTATATAAACTGAACTTGCCATGAACTCATCTTGGCCTTTTCAGCCACATAACAAAACTTTAGTTCAAGCTGATTTTCTCTTAAAGGCAATGGCTATTCATTTTGGCTATAATATCATTAGATAATACTGTGTACTTATGAAAATGCACAACAAGAAGAGCACTTCGTGTGTGCACAGCCACCTCTCCATTCCCTGCTATGGGACTGCTGGAAATAGTTGAGCTTAGCTATTTTTCGACCTCCCATGGCAGTGAATAGAGGGAGGCCAGATATGCATGACTGCTCTACTTTCACTTAGGGCGACCCATTCTGGAGAGAGGAGACACCAGTGGAGAGACCCACATCTATCTGACATTGATGGCTTAAATTAGTGACATACCATCAATGTGTGAGATGGGACAACCCATTTTAGGAGGACCTTTCACTAGAATAAAAAAAATGTAAACTAACTATACAGACATGGAGAGCGGCGCCCAGGGATCTCCCTGCACTTACTATTATCCCTGGGCGCCGCTCCGTTCTCCCGGTATAGGCTCCGGTATCTTCATATGTTCGGCTCAACTGGGTGGAGCCTGCAGGCGCCTCCTTTTCCCAGGCTGTAGTGCTGGCCAATCGCAGCGCTCAGCTCATAGCCTGAGAGAGAAAAAAGACTCTCAGGCTATGAGCTGAGCGCTGCGATTGGCCAGCGCTACAGCCTGGGAGAAGGAGATGCCGGCAGGTTCCCCTGGGTGGAGCCTAACTATGAAGATACCGGAGCCTATACCGGGAGAACGGAGCGGCGCCAGGGGATAACAGTAAGTGCAGGGAGATCCCTGGACGCCGCTCTACATGTCTGTATGCTTAGTTTACATTTATTATTCTAGTGAAAGGTCCTCTTTAAGGGTTCACAGATCTCTATGAGCTAATAAAACTAAACCTACAAAAACACAGGGAGAACATAAAAATTGCAAATTTTATTGGTCGCATTTGCTGCCAAGACCCCAGTACTGCAATGGGACAAGGAAACCACTGAGCCACCCCGAAAGGGTTCTGATGTTTTTGGACCGTCATTTCTCCTACAAACTGGGAGAAGTTATATCTTTTACATTTTTTATTTTGCTGCTGTTTAGGTCAAAGCAAGACAAGAAATTGTATCACATGGCCAACAAAAAGTTGACTTGACTAACAGTGAGTATTTCTTCTATAGACACAGTATATATGGCGCCAATTAGTATTACCCCTTTTCCCTGTTTTGTACCATAAGATAATTGACTAATAAAAAATATTACAGATATTACAAATAAATGTTACAACCAATTACTGGACCTCTCTTTAAAGGGGTTTTCTGGGACTAACACATGGACGAGCTATCCATAGGGTAGGTCATTAATCTCTGATAGGTGGGGTCTAACACCCTTACCAATCAGATGTTTACAGCAGCCGCTAGCACCAGGACTGACACAAACGAGAGTAGCTCCGTTCTCTGTGTACTCAGGGATGTCCAACCTGCGGCCCTCCAGCTGTTGCAAAACTACAACTCCCAGAATGCCCGAACAGCCTACAGCTATCAGCCTACAGCAGGGCATGGTGGGAGTTGCAGTTTTACAACAGCTGGAGAGCCGCAGGTTGGCCATCCCTGCCCCATGCTATTCACTTGAATAGGAGCTCAGCTGCAGTACACAAAAATGGCCACTATGTGGTGTGTTGTGCTATTTCAGCTCCATACACAATATCTTAAGACCCGAAAATCCCTTTAAAATGTTTATCTCATAATGAATAAAAAAAAATGAGACTTCATATAGTACATGACGATCGCTTTCTAACAAAGCTAGAACCAGCCCTCTACCTCGCATGGATCCAGAGATCTCCCTATTCACTGCTCCAGTTGCTCAGCTAGATTTATTTCAAGCTGGCAGCTCAGTGGGTGTGTCCTTTCTTAGGGAGTGTGTCCTTTTTCAGGGAGTGTATTTTATCCTTACAGGCCTTACAGGATCCTTCAAAATACCGCTGCTTATCACTTCTGATTATGCAATAAACGCTCAGATGCTCGTTATTGGAAAAATGAAGACCGAAATCATCTCAGACCTACAAACATTCAACGTAGAAAGCTGTTATGACAATGAGGTAGGTACATTGCTATGCAATAGATACTGTAGATACATTGTTGCACAATCCATTCATACATCCACATATAGTATAAATTATATGATAGGTTGGAAAATGGTAAGGAAGAACCATGAACCAGAGGAGTGACAATGCCTCCTACAATGCAGTGCAGCCAACTGAGGGTCCATGAAAAACTGGAAACACAGAGGTGACTTACAGCTTAGACTTTTACAGCCTGTATTACTGTCCAGAGCTTCATTCACAATTCTGCAGGATTCAGAGCTTCAATTTCCCAGCAATCTTTGCCAAGAACTAATAGTTTGTATTGTGGGAGGTATCATCAAGCATGGCGAACTAAATTTAGGAAAAAGTGCAGCTCTGGAGTATAATACAGGATGTAACTCAGGATCAGTACAGGATATGTAATGTATGTACACAGTGACTCCACCAGCAGAATAGTGAGTGCAGCTCTGGAGTATAATACAGGATGTAACTCAGGATCAGTACAGGATAAGTAATGTAATGTATGTACACAGTGACTCCACCAGCAGAATAGAGAGTGCAGCTCTGGAGAATAATACAGGATGTAACTCAGGATCAGTACAGGATAAGTAATGTATGTACACAGTGACTGCACCAGCAGAATAGTGAGTGCAGCTCTGGAGTATAATACAGGATGTAACTCAGGATCAGTACAGGATAAGTAATGTAATGTATGTACACAGTGACTCCACCAGCAGAATAGTGAGTGCAGCTCTGGAGTATAATACAGGATGTAACTCAGGATCAGTACAGGATAAGTAATGTATGTACACAGTGACTCCACCAGCAGAATAGAGAGTGCAGCTCTGGAGAATAATACAGGATGTAACTCAGGATCAGTACAGGATAAGTAATGTATGTACACAGTGACTGCACCAGCAGAATAGTGAGTGCAGCTCTGGAGTATAATACAGGATGTAACTCAGGATCAGTACAGGATAAGTAATGTAATGTATGTACACAGTGACTCCACCAGCAGAATAATGAGTGCAGCTCTGGAGTATAATACAGGATGTAACTCAGGATCAGTACAGGATAAGTAATGTAATGTATGTACACAGTGACTCCACCAGCAGAATAGAGAGTGCAGCTCTGGAGAATAATACAGGATGTAACTCAGGATCAGTACAGGATAAGTAATGTATGTACACAGTGACTGCACCAGCAGAATAGTGAGTGCAGCTCTGGAGTATAATACAGGAGGTAACTCAGGATCAGTACAGGATAAGTAATGTATGTACACAGTGACTCCACCAGCAGAATAGTGAGTGCAGCTCTGGAGTATAATACAGGATGTAACTCAGGATCAGTACAGGATAAGTAATGTAATGTATCTACACAGTGACTCCACCAGCAGAATAGTGAGTGCAGCTCTGGAATATAAAACGGGATGTAACTCAGGATCAGTACAGGATAAGTAATGTAATGTATGTACACAGTGACTCCACCAGCAGAAAAGTGATTGCCGCTCTCTGGAGTTTAATACAGGATGTAACTCAGGATCAGTACAGGATAAGTAATGTATGTACACAGTGACTGCACCAGCAGAATAGAGAGTGCAGCTCTGGAGTATAAAACGGGATGTAACTCAGGATCTGTACAGGATAAGTAATGTAATGTATGTACACAGTGACTCCACCAGCAGAATAGTGAGTGCCGCTCTGGAGTATAATACAGGATGTAACTCAGGATCAATACAGGATAAGTAATGTAATGTATGTACACAGTGACTCCACCAGCAGAATAGTGAGTGCAGCTCTGGAGTATAAAACGGGATGTAACTCAGGATCTGTACAGGATAAGTAATGTAATGTATGTACACAGTGACTCCACCAGCAGAATAGTGAGTGCAGCTCTGGAGTATAATACAGGATGTAACTCAGGATCAGTACAAGATATGTAATGTAATGTATGTACACAGTGACTGCACCAGCAGAATAGTGAGTGCAGCTCTGGAGTATACTACAGGATGTATCTTAGGATCAGTACAGGATAAGTAATGTATGTACACAGTGACTCCACCAGCAGAATAGAGAGTGCAGCTCTGGAGTATAATACAGGATGTAACTCAGGATCAGTACAAGATATGTAATGTAATGTATGTATTGTACATGATAACTTATGATGTAATGTATGATTTAATGTACAGATGTAGCAATTCTTAGCTTGACACTTAGTGAGTTATCAGACAATGGCTTCCAGATCAATTTCTTGACCTTTTGTGACTTATCACAATTAATTTAGAAACTGCTCCTTCCGCAGATTATATGTATGTATAACCTATAGATTGGTGTACAGAGATTAGCCTATAATTTCTGTAAACATCTCCTGTTTAAATTAATATTTCAAAGGGTTGCATTTTTAGTAATCAACATGTTTTCTTTCAGTTTTCTATCTGCTACAATCAGTTCCTGTAGTGACTGCTTTACAGCTCTTACAGTGAAAAATTCTCTCCATAGTTGGAGACTGAACCGCTTTTCCTCAGGGCAAATAGAGTTACCCAATATATTATCACAACTTCTTTAGTGCCTCTAATTCAGGCAATCCATTAGGCTATGTTACCTCATAACCAGGCTTTTTCTGCACATGAACCGTAGATGCTTCTGCGGCAGCAGCGCAGGGACCAGATTGTCGGAGCTGGAGGGGATGTCCAGCCCTGTCAATCAATAGGCAGGTGGGTGCTTTCGCCTGTGGGGACAGCCCGTGACAGGTAAAGAGCTCCTGCGCGTGAGACAAATCGATTCCTTAGTGTCTATTGCCACATTCAATTTTGTTTTGTCAAATAAGCAAGATATTTAGAGGTTGGACCTCCATGAGGCCCACCATTAATAAAGGCCAGGTTTATATTACTGTGATTTCTTGTTGATCATATTATCTTTATATAACTTATTATCTTTTCAGGTTTCCTTGGCCTTCACGGAGTCAGTCGTAACTCCAGGCTCGGACGTTCATCTAGAGTTATCAGCAGCTCCGGGCTCAATCTGCGGACTAAAAGCATATGATGCCAGCCTCGATTTACTAAGTTCATATGATAGTTTGAACCCTGATAATGTAAGAGCCCTAACAATACAGACACCCTTAAAATATATATGATATAAACAGTTCAAAGGGGTTCTCCAAGCTGGGCAATCCCAATCTAGTGTTGAGCGCGAATATTCTAATTACGAATTTTTATCTCGAATATCGTAACTTCGTAAATTCGCGAATATTTTGAATATAGTGCTATATATTCGTTATATTGAATATTCGTCATTTTTTAACATCTGAAAACATGATTCCTCCCTGCTTCTTTCTTGGGGGTCAATAAGCCATTGGCCCACAAGCAACTTAAGCAGGAAGGAATCATGTTTTTATATGGAAATTAAAATGACCAATATTCTAAAAAACTAATACATAGCAATATAGTGAATATATTCGTTATTTAGAATTTTGGCATTATTTTTTTCCTATCTGTACAGTTGTTCGCATACTCCTCCCCGACAAGAGTCCCCGTCACCATGGGAACGCCTGTGGGTTAGAAAATACCATCGGATCTGAGTTTTCTTTGAGATCGTGAAAACTCAGATCCGATGGTATATTCTAACCCACAGGCGTTCCCATGGTTATGGGGACGCTTGTCGGGGAGCAGTATGCCAAAGTGGAATAACAGTACACATTGAAAAAAAAAAAGACGAATATTCAAAATAACGAATTTATTCGCTCTATTGCTATATCTTCGTCTTTTTGAATATTCGTAATATTCTAAAAGACGAAGTTAGAGCAATATTACGAATATTCGTAAAATACACATATAGACTGTAATTTAGCTAATATAGTGCTATAATCTTTTTTTTTAATAGTGTACATATTTTCCAAAACTGAAGTTCAGAAGAGGCAAAAAAAATTAGACAAAAAAAAAAAGATTATAGCAATATATTAGCTAAATTACAGTCTATATGTGTATTTTACGAATATTCGTAATATTGCTCTAACTTCCTCTTTTAGAATATTTGTAATATTCTAAAAGACGAAGTTAGAGCAATATTACGAATATTCGTAAAATACACATATTAACCTAGCCATAGTCATAGGAACGTTGCCATATACTGTCAAGAGAAAAAAATCGCAATACGCGAATAATTGAATCGTATATTATTCGCGATAAATAGAATAATGGCGAATATTCGATTTAGACGAATATTCAATTGAATATTCGCGAAATATCGCGAAATCGAATATGGCACCTCCCGCTCATCACTTTCCCAATCCCTATCTTATTTGGAGAATCCCTTGACATTGAGCTGATCATGACGTGTCCCCCACCTGGGATCCCTAGTGATCATTTGTAGTCTGTGGGGAAACTAGGCAGCAAGCATTCCATTTCAATGCAGCTCCTCCACAGGGGGAATAATGCATTACACAATGTCCTGGGTTGTCTGTGTAATGTAGGAAAGGACGGGTCCTCCAGACCCAGGGACTTTCTGCTCTTGACAAGGCAGATGGTCCCATTTAACTCAGAAACCCCTAATGGGGTATATTTCTAAACTGGACAACCGTCTAGGGGTCAGCATTAAAGGGATGAACAGAGGCCCAGGCTGTTTTTTTAAGGGGTTGTCTAAGTCTTATAAAGAACTTTCATAGAGAAGAATTCACTATTAAAGGGATATTCCCATCCCAGGCATTCATGGCATATCACTAGGATATGTCATCAACGTCAGATAAGTGTGGGTCTTATCTACAGAATGGGACCACCAATGTAAACAGAAAGCAGCTGAGCACGTGCAGCCCCCCTCCATTCACCGCTATAGGAGTTTCCAAAATATTTCCGGCGGTCCCATGGTGGTGAGAGGAGAGGTAGCCGTGCACGCGCAGCATGCTCTCTATTCACCTCTATGGGATTTCCAAGAATAGTCAAGCGTACTCGCTATAGCAGTAAATGGAGAGCACTCTGCGCATGCGCAGCGTGCTCTCGTTCATTTTTGTAAGTGGGGGCCTTGTTCTTTTTATGTATCATTTTCGTATAGTTTTGGATTCTGCTGTGAATATTGTTTATCCTACAAGTCACATGTTCAGAGGCTTACAATGAATCCTCCTTTTCTTACAGATATATTACTCACTGAACTATTACCAATATGGGCTCCAAGTTGGAAATTTCAACTTAGAAGGTCCAGCCCCACCTTGTGAGGATCCAAACAAAGAAGTGTTTTGTCATGGACGATATTATCGTCCCTTCAGCACTCACACAGATGGAGACACGTACAGCAATCTCCTGGTAAGTGCAAAGTAATAGCCAATCCTATTGTTAGCACACTGGTTAATATAGCAGTAAAGGTAAACACCTCACTTAAAGGGCCAGTGTGTGACCCTCACAGAGCCCCTGTATTCCATAGAGTATAACAATAAAATTACTTTCATGGCCTTAAAGGGATTTTCCAGGACATAAATACTCCTGTCACGCCTCCCAAACAGCTGTTTGTATGGCGCTGTGTATGGTATACTAAGCACAGCACCGTACATTGTATAGTGGTTGTGCTTGGTACTACAGCTCAATCCCATTCATTTTATTGAGTTATTTTATTCACTTATATAGCGCTGACATATTCTGCAATAGTATACAGACATTATCATCACTTGCTGTCCCCAATGGAGCTCACAATCTATATGTCTTTGGAGTGTGGGAGAAAAACGGAGAACCCGTGGAAAACCCACACAAATATGGGGAGAACATACAAACTCCATGTAGATATTCAAACCTAGGACCCTAGCGGTGCAAGGCACCAGTGCTAACCACTGAGCCACCGTGTGTGACATCACTGGTGCGCCTGAGCACCAATGGTCCCTGACTCCCTTCCAACAGCTGAGCAGGGGGTACTGGGTGACAGTCCCCCACCGAGCAGATATCGGTGACCAATCCAAAAGTTAGGTAATCACTTCATTGCTTGTGAACTAAACACCCTGGAATCCAAACCGATACATTGTAGCAAAATACAGCCAGCGTCACAACTAGGGATGAGCGAATCGACTTCGGATGCTTCATTTGAAGTCGATTCGCATAAAACTTTGATGTAATACTGTATAGAGTTCCTGCTCGGTACAGTATTAGAATGTATTGGCTCTGATGAGCCGAAGTTATTACTTCGCGAAGTCTCACGAGACTTTGTGTAATAACTTTGTGAATTAATTATTACTCTAAAAAACCTTGATACCGAACTCGGGTTCGGTTCCAAGTGGTACCTTGGAACCGAACCCAAGTTCGGTATCAAGGTTTTTTCCATTTCCATTTTTCTGTGTTGTCATAGCGACAGAAAAACTAAAAAATGATGGCCACGCCATATCCATCACAGGACGGCCACAGGCAGTGCCTGACAGATACCATTGACTGTAATGGATTCAGTTGTGTTTCACAGACCTGAACCTCTAGTGGTGGCCATGATGGTTTCTATAGGAAAGGGGGGGGGGGTGGACTGGGACTGGCTTGAAATCCAATTTATTCTTTATTACATGGCAGTTCTCTACTAGAAATAGTGCCACACCTCTCCATTGGTTGTGCCTGGTACTGCAGCTCCGTTACATTGAAGTGATTGGGGCTGACCTCCCATGGATATGTGTGGAGCTGTTGTCATGTTTTTCTACAATCTCTACAATCCATGTCGTACATGGGCCTTTAAAGATGGAGCCTGCTCCAAAGAGGAGCCAGCACCATAGCAACTGGATGCCTGACGATCGTGGACATTTAAACCCTCAGATGCTGTGGTCAAGAATGCCTTCCCCTGGCTGAGATCAGGGAAGGCGTTCCATTGAAGTAATGAGCCAGAGCCTGTACTAGGCTTGTAAGCTTATTACCGGTATATTCCAATACAGACCTTCAGGTGGCAGCACTGCATTGGAATAGATCCAAACTTTGTATATTGTAATGGATAAAATTCCATTACTTTGTACAAATTGCAATCTAATGATTGCATGTCAGGGTCCACTTGGGGGCCTAAAAATGTTTTAAAAATATAAAAATTCTAATCACGCCCTTGCCCCAAAAAAAACATCATAGACATTGCCACGTCCGAAAATGCCTGTACTATTAAAATATTAAAATATTTATCCCATGCGGTAAATGGTATAATAGGAAAAAATCAATATGGCGGATTTCCCCTTTTTTATCGCTTTACCTCCCCCAAAAAAAATCTATTGAAAAGTGATCAAAAAGTCATATACAACCCAAAATGGTACTAATAGAATCTACAGATCGTGTCACAAAAAAAATGAGCCCTCACCCAGCTCCATAAACGTAACTACAAAGGGGGTCAGAATATGGCGATGAAAAGAAAAAAAATTATATCTTTCAAAAAAAAATTTGTTCAGTATGAAAACACGAAAAAATACGATATAAATGTCGCTTTGTTGTACCACACAGTGATCGTCGTAAAAAAAAAAAAAAAAAAGCAAAACTGTGGCGTAATTGCGTTTTTTTTTTTTTTTCAATTCCAACACATTTAGAAAAACTTTTTTCCAGCTTCCCACTACATTTTATGCAATATGTAATGGAAGCATTAGACCGTACAATTTGTCCGGCAAAAAAACAAGCCCTCAAATGGCTTTGTGAACAGAAAAATTTTAACGTTATGGCTCTGGGAAGGCAGGGAATAAAAAAACGAAAACGCAAAAACGCTAAAAAAGTTGTGTGTCAGGAAAGGGTTAAACATTAATGAGCTCAGCTAGAACAACATTGTATGGCTTATAGTTTAATCTCTTTATTTCAGTCATTCGGCCTAATTGTGGCCAGCGATCTCAGAGTGAGGAAACCAGTGGTCTGTGGAATGGAGAATGTCTATTATACTGCCACTGTGTGTGAGTACTGTGTAACGGTTGTTAGTGAAGCCCCAATAACCCATTCCAGAATACATAGAGTAGCAAAATCTGTTCCTTTAGGCTACATGCACACGAGTGTATGTGTTTTGCGGTCCGTATGGCATCCGTTTTTTTTGCGGATCCGTTTTTTTTGTGGATCCATTGTAATAATGCCTATCCTTGTCTGCAAACTAGAAAAAAATAGGACAAGCACAATTTTTTGGGCGGGGCAACGGAACGGACATACTGATGCGGACAGCACACGGTGTTGAAATGAATGGGTCCGCATCCTATCTGCCAAAAAAAACGGAACGGACACGGAAACAAACAACGTTCGTGTGCATGTAGCCTTAGCCCGCACCCAAAGCTGCAAATCAGGAGAGGGGCCATGTTCAGCTGCAAAGCGACCCCATAGGTTCACCACCCACCCCCCACCCCCCGCACATTTAAGGGTTCACCTTTTGCTGTTTAGTTTCCTACTAAAGGACACTGAATCCCACGCTTCCCTTGCCATGGGTTAAATGATAAAGTTCTAGATTGTCGCAGCCACAACTTAGAGGACATCAATGCATTTGGCTGTATACATTTGTATGCATTAAGCCCCATTAAACTGGCAGCATTTTATGGTTTTCCGTAATAAGTTGACAAACTGGTAGACTGTCTCATAATTTAGGGCAGGTTCGTACTGGCATTAGGGAATTCCGTTACAGGTTTTGTTTTGCATTCCGTTTTGCTTCGTCCTAATACTTGTCCGTTTTGCATTCCGTTTTGCTTCGTCCTAATACTTGTCCGTTTTGCATTCCGTTTTGCTTCGTCCTAATACTTGTCCGTTTTGCATTCCGTTTTGCTTCGTCCTAATACTTGTCCGTTTTGCATTCCGCTTTGCTTCGTCCTAATACTTGTCCGTTTTGCATTCCGTTTTGCTCCGTCCTAATACTTGTCTATGGGGACAAATAATGGTTCCGTTATACATGACGGAAAAAATAGTTCTGTCGACAGGACCATTTTTTTCCGTCATGTATAACGGAACCGTTATCTGTCCCCATAGACATGTATTAGGACAGGGGTGGTATACGTTGGGGTATATATTTTGTAGAGAATGTGATCATGGATTAATAAAGTATTTGCATTATTTAAGGTGTGCTCACTTTTAGTGTTCAGCACAATCAAACTCCACGAAGTGGAATTCGATCAGAATTTCAGGGAAAATCCGATTCACCGTGAAGCCTAATTTCTTCGTGCTTACAGTACATCATCCATTTGAACATGAAGAGCCAGCTGCTGCCATCTTGATTGAAGATCTCGCGCAAAATCAAGTGCGCGGTGACATATGACGTCAACATGCCGGCCGATGTGATGACATCATCATGGGCAGCGCAAGATTTCACGCTAGATCTTCATGATGGCAGCGGCCGGCTCTTCGCGAACAAATGGATAAGGGTAAGTATGATTTTATTATTATTTTATTTTTATTTTATACATGGATTATTGCTATCAGATGCTGCGATCATGTATACGCGGCCTCTGAGGGGTACAATGATGGGGAGCGGCGCTATCACCACTCCCTATCATTGCACCGACTACTTACAAAGAAATGCGCTTCATGACCAAATAATTAGTCACGAGGCAATCTTTCTTTTAATTTAGCAAAGCAGCCAAATTTAATTTTTCCACAAATTTTTATAGCCCCTATAGTGCCTCCAGCAATAATATTGCCCCCTATAGTCCCTCCAGTAATAATAATGTCCCCTAATATACCCCTGTAATAGAAATGCCCCTACAGTGCCTTCCACAATAATATTCACTATTTTACCCCAAGTAAAAATGCCATTATAGTGCCCCATGTAATAATAATATCCCTTATAATGGCCCCAGTAATAATGCCACTGTACAAAAAAAATCAAGCTATAGTGTCCCAGTATTAAGAGGCACAGTAAAATTGTGACTAGAAGTGAACCTACAATTACAAAGTTAAAAAAAAATATAGATGTATTAGATTGGTTTCTTATGAATACATCTTGATCACTTTATTTCTTTCTTCAACTTCCATAGTTTCCTCTGAGGCTTCACTCCCACCAGGTAATCGTCATTTTAGATATTGTACACTATAATGTAGATATTTAAATTGGAGATGAGAGAATTCATTCTACATGTGTCACGGATGGTGTTGCAGAAAGCTGGAACTTATAAATAAACATCCGACTGGCTTGATCCCAAACTAAGGAGCATATGGGTGAGCCCTATAAAACCCCTAGAGCTCTCCCTGACTGCTATGCCCATGCAAAGGTCTTTATGGTAGACGATTGCATGCCCACGTACCTAAGACTGTGTGACACCTGAAAACCCTATAATAGTGAGGGGACACGACCACCGGCTCCCTGCACTAAATACGGACGGAGTCAGGGTCACGTAGAATCAAGCCAGCAAGGAAACACAAATAAAGGAAAAACTCTTATCTGAGCAATCAGCAGTAGCAGCCTCCAGCAGTGAACAACTCATCCAGGAAGAAGTATAAACCGCAAAGTGAGGCAGTATGGGAGGGAATATAAAGGGAGACAGTTAGTGTAAATAGGTGACAGCTGGGAGAAGGAAAGGAAATTACAAAGTGAAACCAAAACAAAGAACGTCATGCAAGAGGTAGAGAAGAACGTCTAACAGACCTTCTCACAGGACTGGCGGTGACAACATGAATCCAGTTCATTATGAATTTCCCAGAAAACTGTTTTTATTGATCCGAAACCTTTGAGATTTGTTTTGCATGATCAAAATACAGATCAAAAGATCAGGATGATGAAGAAGGAGGGTCAAATGATCTCACGCCAGCCTGCCCATAATGCCTTTCAGGCAGCCTCAGCCAATCACGAGGGTCTATAGGTGCAATGCACCGATGACTGTGGAAATGTACTAGCCCCTGTAAAACATCCTAAGCAGCAAATGCTAGTGTTTTCTGGGGTTAGACATAGGAGCCGGCTATTTTAAGAACTGCCATAGTCATGAACAGAGTGCGGCTCTCTTTTGCTTCAGGGTGTCCGTTTTGGAGATAGGGGTAGGTCCCATTGATGGGACCCAGACCTATTTGATTTTAATGGCATATACTAGTGATATACTATCAAAGTCTGACATGAAACAACAACTGTAGAGGGTTTTTTAAGTCTTTAAAATAGTTTGCAGGTGGTTAATGTAGAAAGTTTAGTCACTTGTCTGTAGCTGAGATGCCTCAATATGCCAATCTCACATGCAATCACTTGGCCATGTTCCTGCTTGTGTAACATCTTTTACATCTCTGAAAACATGATTACATCCCTCTCCTTGAAGTACAGGACCTCACACATCACATGCCTCGGATCAACACTGATCCCTGACTCTCTTCCTCTCTCAGGAGTAATGGTGTTTCACATACTGGGCAGCACTAAGTGCAAAGTCAGTGAGCAAAATAACACCAGAGCAGTGTCTCAGTAGCAGGTCTGCTTGAGTATTAAGACAGAGAATAACTACAACTTTGTAGTGGAGGGAGCCTGTTACTAAAGAGCTGATCCCATTGAAGTCATTGGGAGCAGTACTACAGTTACAAGCACTGTCCTCACTACCTGGTTGATAGAGCTGTGTAGTCACCAGCGAACACTCCTATCCTCTCCTCTTCTTCTCTCCACCTCCTAGCCTAGACTAACCTGTTCAACGTCATCACGATCCTGCTTTAAATTTTGCTCAGGCGCACATCTCCTGTACATGTGTCTGTGAACTTCTTTGGGCATCAGCTTCTCCAACTGAACTGTACATATGACAATAGTATGAGAGGTTCAGTTGACCCGGAACTGAATAAGCCGATGCCCACAGAAGTTCACAGACATAGAAACATAGAATGTGTCGGCAGATAAGAACCATTTGGCGAATCTAGTCTGCTCAGACAGTGCACGATGTGCGCCTGCATGAGATGTAAAACAGCATCACGATGACGTCGGGGAGGGTAGGCTAGGCTAGGCGTTAGAGAGAAGAAGAGGAGGGGAGGTGCAGGGCTCCCTTCTGATGGGCGCGGCTGGGCCCTTTTAGGGATAAGTACAGTCTCTTGTGCTTTTTTATGTCTCCATAGCATAAAAATAAAAACCTTCTTTTTGGAGATTAAAAAAAAGAGGGAGCAGTACATAAAGATATATTTGGAAATCACAATAGGAAAGCTACACTGTGATGCAAAGGGTTAAAAATGGTCACTGGGGGGTGAGAAACTTCCTTTAAGGGTACTTTCACACTAGCGTTTTTCTTTTCCGGCATAGAGTTCCGTCACAGGTGCTCAATACCGGAAAAGAACTGATCAGGCATATCCCCATGCATTCTGAATGGAGAGTAATCAGTTCAGGATGCATCAGGATGTCTTCAGTTCAGTCATTTTGACTGATCAGGCAAAAAAGAAAACCGTAGCATGCTACGGTTTTATCTCCGGCGGAAAAAAACAGAAGACTTGCCTGAATGCCGGATCCGGCATTTTTTTCCATAGGAATGTATTAGTGCCGGATCCGTCCTTCCAGTCTGCGCATGCGCACACCTTTAAAAATGAGAAAATAAATAAATACCGGATCCGTTTTGCCTGATGACACCGGAAAAACTGATCCGGTAATGCAATGCATTTTTCTGACTGATCAGGCATTTTTCAGACTGATCAGGATCCTGATAAAAAAATGCCTGATCAGTCAGAAAAATGACATGCGTTTGCATACAGTTTGCCTGATCAGGCAGGCAGTTCAGGCAACGGAACTGCCTGCCGGAATCAAACAACGCAAGTGTGAAAGTACCCTAAGGCAGCTCTGTCACCAGGATCAACCCTATTAAACCAGACATTCTGCTTGGTGGGGTTCATCTTACTGATTAAAACTGTGCCTTTCTTTTGTCTGTATGATAAACAGCTGCAGAGAAATCAGCGTTTATATTCATATGCAAATGAGAATTTCGAGCACTCAGAGGCGGGGCTGACTATTCTGAGCATCTGCTATGTAACACCCCCTGTGCTCTGCACACGCCCCACTCCCCTTGATTGACAGGGCTGGACAGCAGGCTGAGGGCAGAGCTGTGTCCTAGACCTGTGTGCTAGCATGAAAATATCACACACTTTATAGCTTCACTCAGTGTTGGACTGGGGTACCTAGGGCCCGCCAGTAAAATTTATTAAGGGTGCCCACCGTACGGATACATTCAAATATAATAAATAATCTAACATGTTTTTTATATGCTAAAATTATATATTTTTTTTTATATGAACATAGGCTGGTTGAGGTGCTGTACTTTGAATATATGTATGTAGTGCAGTAAGTCTAATGTGTTATGTGCCACTTGTGCAGGGGGTGGGAGACTAGGGGCCCACCTTGCTCAGGGGCCCACTGGGGGATTAACCTGTGTCCGAGCCTGGCTTCACTACACTGAGATCTGCTCAGAAGGTCAATCTCCATATTACTGTATTCACAGGCACAATGTATAATTATAGACACCAGTAATATGTGTTAGCTTATAAGCATAGAAAAGACAGACATCTTTATGTGGTAATGCTATAGCTTGGTGGTTAAGTGATTGGTTTTGCATGTAAAGATCCCAGGTTTGAATCTTAGGAAACACATCAAGTTTTTGTCCTTATATTATATGGACAATAAGTTATTTAAAAAAAAAAAATTTTTAAAGCAAATAAATATTACTAACTTCTTTATAATCATATATTATATTTGTGATTAAACCAGTAATAGGTTTTAGCAAAAAAAAAAAAAAAAACCAACACTTTTCTCAATATAGTAAGGTCTTATTATTGTATGATTATACATTATTTATTATAGTATAGCCTTTTAATATGGTTTTGAATAAAATAAAATAAAATAACAGAAAGAAAATGTATATCTCTTCTGGGAGGTCTATATGCAAGGTAAACCTCTACACCACTAAGCTATAGCATTACCACATAGAGATACGTGTTTTTTCTATGCTTAGAAGCTATCACATATTACTGGTGTCTTTCTAATAATCATATACTATGCTTGTGAATAAAGCAGTGATATGTAGATTAGCTTTCTGAGCAGATCTCAGTGTAGCAAAGCTATAGTACATAGTGTATATGATAAGTAGATGCAAGGACACAGCCCTGCCCTCAGCATGTCTAGTCCTGTCAATCATGGAAAGGGCGCATGTGCAGAGCACAGGGGGTGTTACAAAGCAGATGGTCAGAATAGTCAGCCCCGCCTCTGAGTGCTCGAATTGCTCATTTGCATATGACAAAAAAGGCAGATATCTCTGCAGCTGTTTATCATACAGACATAAGAAAGGTACCGTTTTAATCAGCCCTACAAGGCAGTATGTCTGGTTTAATAGGGGTTGATCCTGGTGACAGAGCGGCTTTAAAGAAAATCTGTCACCGGTTTTATGGTGTCCTAACTAAGGGCAACATAGTTGCAGGTCTCCTTAGCAAAATGCTGGGTCACTTTCCATAATTGATCCACCCATTTTTTCAAAATCGAATGGCTCCAGCACATGCCAATGAGTCCCCATATTTACAAGCTCATGGCTCTGCCCGCCCACTTGCTGCCGATTCATATGGAAAAAAAACTGTCAATCAGAGGATGGTGGGCGGAGAGAACGGCGAGCTCATGAATATGGGGACTCATTGGCATGTGCTTGAGCTGTTAGGATTTAAAAGTGAGAGCAGTAGAAAACTGGTGACAGATTAAGGACTAGAACAATGTTCGTTTCTCACTCAGGAGGATCGGGCATGTTCATGGTTTCAAAGGGCATTGTGCAATGCTGTATTTCCACTGCAGCATTTGCTCCTGGTTCCCCGCGGATAACAACTGATCGTTGGAGGTACCAACAGCAGGACACCCTGGGATCATTTCCTACATACAATTCCTGATTAAAAAAAAAAAACATAGAACAATTTTGTGGCATATCTCTGCAATGTCTAAGATCATTTCAATCTGCAGGTTTTTTTTGTTTTTTTTCAGGATCTGGTGATGTGGTTGAGACTGTTCGCAGTAATTTTAATGACGTGGCCGGATGGCAGACTGTAATGATAGGGTAACTACTTATTTGTACTAGGCAGTGAAATCTCTTTGAGATGACCGTCCAAAATGGCAGTGAACAATGGTCTTCTAGACATGGTGGTTCTCTCAAAAAAAATGCATAATGTATGAAGGAAATGGAATCTGTCAGTGGAAATCTGGTCTAGATAAAGAGGTAGACTTTAGGTCACTCTATGAACTCCCGCAAGATCCTTCATAAAGGGGTTTCTGGTTACTTATATATTGATAAGTCACCATTATTAGATTAGTGGGGTCCAACACACTGCACCCTGACCAATAAGCTTTTTTGGGCAGCCGCATGCACTGGAAACTGTATAGTGAATGGAGCTTCCAGCAGATGGCTTGGTCCATTGCGTAGTGGCTGTGCCGAGGTCCTGCAGATGAGCTCCCATTCAAGTGGCAGAAACAGCTGATTGGTGTGGATGTCTTGTGTCGGACCTCAACTGATCTAACATTGATTCTGAGTATAGGAATGTTTATCCACGTCTAGGTAAGGAAAGTGCTGGAAACCCCCTTTAAGTGCAGTACTCATGTGACTTGAATGGAGCTGTGTTGCAGTTCCCTTCAAGCGGGTGTGGCTAGGGCATCAGAATGCCATGTCCTATCATCTCTGGATCTACAACAGTGGCAAAAGTCAAACTGGACTGATCATATCCTAGTGATATGCTAAAATATGGACTAATGAAAATATCCCTTCAATGGAGATGTCTCACAATAATAACTCTGTTCATACGCCCCATAAGACATGTCTACTTTACAGGTGGGATTCTCCACTAAGGTCCTCCTTACGTGCTCAGTAAAAGCGGCTCTAGCTCTGCCTAACCCTATTCTTTTGTAATGCCATATCTGTTCCCGAAGGTTATGAATCAAAGGAAATGTACACATTTATGTTCCTTCAATGTATCACAAAAAAAAACACCTCAACTTCTCAAAGAGTCAGGATGAAGTATCCCCTATAGTCTTGTGTCTACAGTTCCTCTACAGACCTATGTGTCTCTATAGTCTTACAGACTACAAATAAATGTATTACTCCACTCCTTCTATTTTATCTTCTTGATAGCACATGGAGAACATTGACTGAACTCAATTAACATTGTATTACTTAATTTAATACTTAGATCAGATGGAAGAGGAACTGCAGAATTCCCCATCCCAGACACTATCTCCGAGTGGAAAAGCAAAATGATTTGCTTGTCAAGAGAAGAAGGTGTGGGTTTGACCAACGAGGCTGCAAATGTCACCACATTTTTGCCTTTCTTTGTGGAGTTTACACTTCCGCAATTTTGTACCAGAGGAGAAAAGATCATCGCAGATGCAACTGTGGCAAACTACCTGAACAAGTGCATCAAGGTGAAAACCTCTTACACTGTCTCCTCTGTAACGTCTTCCATGTATAAACCACAGTGGGCTGTTCATTCAGTGTCCGAAAAAGGGGCAGCGAAAATCATCCCAACATTTATAGAGTTTTAGGGCTCAGCAGAGCCAAGTCTACAGAGGATCCATACCACTGCACATGGAGTAGAAGGACACACAATGGAGCCGTAGGCCTTTTTGTATGCCATCAAAAGGCACCTCCATATAGCAAAATATTAATAATATACTGTACACTTATTTCCCTTTAAAGCAATGCAATATGGCAATTGATAAAGATTGCATACATTTCCACATTTAACTTATTATATAATGTGAGAGTTCATTTCTATGAGGAAACCCAGATGAATGGCACAACGTAGAGTTTTAAGAAAGAGTATTCTGATATTATTTTATGATGTGCTTACTAAAACATAAATGTCACAAGAGCTGATAGAACCTCTATACTATACCAAACAGGAGAGCTGACAGATCCTCTATACTACACCACACAGGAGAGCCCACAGATCCTCTATACTACACCACACAGGAGAGCTGACAGATCCTCTATACTACACCGCACAGGAGAGCTGACAGATCCTCTATACTACACCACACAGCAGAGCTAACAGATCCTCTATACTACACCAAACAGGGGAGCTAACAGATCCTCTATACTACACCACACAGGAGAGCTGACAGATCCTCTGTACTAAACCACACAGGAGAGCTGACAGATCCTCTATACTACACCACACAGGAGAGCCGACAGATCCTCTATACTACACCACAGAGGAGAGCTGACAGATCCTCTATACTACACCACATAGGAGAACCTGACAGATCCTCTATACTACACCACACAGGAGAGCTGACAGATCCTCTATACTACACCACACAGGAGAGCCGACAGATCCTCTATACTACACCACAAAGTAGAGCTGACAGATCTTCTATACTACACCACACAGGAGAGCTGACAGATCCTCTATACTACACCACACAGGAGAGCTGACAGATCCTCTATACTACACCACACAGGAGAGATGACAGATCCTCTATACTACACCACAGAGGAGAGCTGACAGATCCTCTATACTACACCACACAGGAGAGCTGACAGATCCTCTATACTACACCACACAGGAGAGCCGACAGATCCTCTATACTACACCACACAGGAGAGCTGACAGATCCTCTATACTACACCACACAGGAGAGCTGACAGATCCTCTATACTACACCGCACAGGAGAGCTGACAGATCCTCTATACTACACCACACAGGAGAGCTGACAGATCCTCTATACTACACCACACAGGAGAGCCGACAGGTCCTCTATACTACACCACACAGGAGAGCTGACAGATCCTCTATACTACACCACACAGGAGGGCTGACAGATCCTCTATACTACACCACACAGGAGAGCTGACAGATCCTCTATACTACACCACAGGAGAGCCGACAGATCCTCTATACTACACCACACAGGAGAGCTGACAGATCCTCTATACTACACCACACAGGAGAGCCGACAGATCCTCTATACTACACCACACAGGAGAGCTTACAGATCCTCTATACTACACCACACAGGAGAGCTGACAGATCCTCTATACTACACCACACAGGAGAGCCGACAGATCCTCTATACTACACCACACAGGAGAGCTGACAGATCCTCTATACTACACCAAACAGGGGAGCTAACAGATCCTCTATACTACACCAAACAGGGGAGCTAACAGATCCTCTATACTACACCACACAGGAGAGCTGACAGATCCTCTATACTACACCACACAGGAGAGATGACAGATCCTCTATACTACACCACACAGGAGAGCTGACAGATCCTCTATACTACACCACACAGGAGAGCTGACAGATCTTCTATACTACACCACACATGAGAGCTGACAGATCCTCTATACTACACCGCACAGGAGAGCTGACAGATCCTCTATACTACACCACACAGGAGAGCTGACAGATCCTCTATACTACACCACACAGCAGAGACGACAGATCCTATATACTACACCACACAGGAGAGCTGACAGATCCTCTATACTACACCACACAGGAGAGCTAACAGATCCTCTATACTACACCACACAGGAGAGCAGACAGAGCCTCTATACTACACCACACAGGAGAGCTGACAGATCCTCTATACTACACCACACAGGAGAGCTGACAGATCCTCTATACTACACCACACAGCAGAGACGACAGATCCTATATACTACACCACACAGGAGAGCTGACAGATCCTCTGTACTAAACCACACAGGAGAGCCGACAGATCCTCTATACTACACCACACAGGAGAGCCGACAGATCCTCTATACTACACCACACAGGAGAGCTGACAGATCCCCTATACTACACCACACAGGAGAGCTGACAGATCCTCTATACTACACCACACAGGAGAGCTGACAGATCCCCTATACTACACCACACAGGAGAGCTGACAGATCCTCTATACTACACCACACAGGAGAGCCGACAGATCCTCTATACTACACCACACAGGAGAGCTGACAGATCCTCTATACTACACCACACAGGAGAGCCGACAGATCCTCTATACTACACCACACAGGAGAGCTGACAGATCCTCTATACTACACCACACAGGAGAGCCGACAGATCCTCTGTACTACACCACACAGGAGAGCCGACAGATCCTCTATACTACACCACACAGGAGAGCCGACAGATCCTCTATACTACACCACACAGGAGAGCTGACAGATCCTCTATACTACACCGCACAGGAGAGCTGACAGATCCTCTATACTACACCACACAGGAGAGCTGACAGATCCTCTATACTACACCACACAGGAGCACTGACAGATCCTCTATACTACACCACACAGGAGAGCTGACAGATCCTCTGTACTACACCACACAGGAGAGCTGACAGATCCTCTATACTACACCGCACAGGAGAGCTGACAGATCCTCTATACTACACCACACAGGAGAGCCGACAGATCCTCTGTACTACACCACACAGGAGAGCCGACAGATCCTCTATACTACACCACACAGGAGAGCTGACAGATCCTCTATACTACACCACACAGGAGAGCTGACAGATCCTCTATACTACACCGCACAGGAGAGCTGACAGATCCTCTGTACTACACCACACAGGAGAGCTGACAGATCCTCTATACTACACCACACAGGAGAGCCGACAGATCCTCTATACTACACCGCACAGGAGAGCCGACAGATCCTCTATACTACACCGCACAGGAGAGCTGACAGATCCTCTATACTACACCACACAGGAGAGCTGACAGATCCTCTATACTACACCACACAGGAGAGCTGACAGATCATCTATACTACAACACACAGGAGAGCAGACAGAGCCTCTATACTACACCACACAGGAGAGCTGACAGATCCTCTATACTACACCACACAGGAGAGCTGACAGATCCTCTATACTACACCACACAGGAGAGCAGACAGATCCTCTATACTACACCACACAGGAGAGCTGACAGATCTTCTATACTACACCACACAGGAGAGCTGACAGATCCTCTATACTACACCACACAGGAGAGGTGACAGATCCTCTATACTACACCACACAGGAGAGCTGACAGATCCTCTATACTACACCACACAGGAGAGGTGACAGATCCTCTATACTACACCGCACAGGAGAGCTGACAGATCCTCTATACTACACCACACAGGAGAGCTGACAGATCCTCTATACTACACCACACAGGAGAGCTGACAGAGCCTCTATACTACACCACACAGGAGAGCAGACAGAGCCTCTATACTACACCACACAGGAGAGCAGACAGATCCTCTATACTACACCACACAGGAGAGCTGACAGATCTTCTATACTACACCACACAGGAGAGCTGACAGATCCTCTATACTACACCGCACAGGAATGCTGACAGATCCTCTATACTACACCACACAGGAGAGCTGACAGATCCTCTATACTACACCACACAGGAGAGCTGACAGATCCTCTATACTACACCACACAGGAGAGCCGACAGATCCTCTATACTACACCACACAGGAGAGCTGACAGATCCTCTATACTACACCACACAGGAGAGCAGACAGAGCCTCTATACTACACCACACAGGAGAGCAGACAGATCCTCTATACTACACCACACAGGAGAGCTGACAGATCTTCTATACTACACCACACAGGAGAGCTGACAGATCCTCTATACTACACCACACAGGAGAGCTGACAGATCCTCTATACTACACCACACAGGAGAGCAGACAGAGCCTCTATACTACACCACACAGGAGAGCAGACAGATCCTGTATACTACACCACACAGGAGAGCTGACAGATCCTCTATACCACACCACACAGGAGAGCTGACAGATCTTCTATACTACACCACACAGGAGAGCTGACAGATCCTCTATACTACACCGCACAGGAATGCTGACAGATCCTCTATACTACACCACACAGGAGAGCTGACAGATCCTCTATACTACACCACACAGGAGAGCTGACAGATCCTCTATACTACACCACACATGAGAGCCGACAGATCCTCTATACTACACCACACAGGAGAGCTGACAGATCCTCTATACTACACCACACAGGAGAGCTGACAGATCCTCTATACTACACCACACAGGAGAGCTGACAGATCCTCTATACTACACAGCACAGGAGAGCTGACAGATCCTCTATACTACACCACACAGAAGAGCTGACAGATCCTCTATACTACACCACACAGGAGAGCTGACAGATCCTCTATACTACACCACACAGGAGAGCTGACAGATCCTCTATACTACACCACACAGGAGAGCCGACAGATCCTCTATACTACACCACACAGGAGAGCTGACAGATCCTCTATACTACACCACACAGGAGAGCTGACAGATCCTCTATACTACACCACACAGGAGAGCTGACAGATCCTCTATACTACACAGCACAGGAGAGCTGACAGATCCTCTATACTACACCACACAGGAGAGCTGACAGATCCTCTATACTACACCACACAGGAGAGCTGACAGATCCTCTATACTACACCACACAGGAGAGCCGACAGATCCTCTATACTACACCACACAGGAGAGCTGACAGATCCTCTATACTACACCACACAGGAGAGCCGACAGATCCTCTATACTACACCACACAGGAGAGCTGACAGATCCTCTATACTACACCACACAGGAGAGCTGACAGATCCTCTATACTACACCACACAGGAGAGCTGACAGATCCTCTATACTACACCACACAGGAGAGCTGACAGATCCTCTATACTACACCGCACAGGAGAGCTGACAGATCCTCTATACTACACCACACAGGAGAGCTGACAGATCCTCTATACTACACCACACAGGAGAGCTGACAGATCCTCTATACTACACCACACAGGAGAGCTGACAGATCCTCTATACTACACCACACAGGAGAGCTGACAGATCCTCTATACTACACCACCCAGGAGAGCTGACAGATCCTCTATACTACACCACACAGGAGAGCTGACAGATCCTCTATACTACACCGCACAGGAGAGCTGACAGATCCTCTATACTACACCACACAGGAGAGCGGACAGATCCTCTATACTACACCACACAGTAGAGCTGACAGATCCTCTATACTACACCACACAGTAGAGCTGACAGATCCTCTATACTACACCACACAGGAGAGCTGACATATCCTCTATACTACACCACACAGGAGAGCTGACAGATCCTCTATACTACACCACACAGGAGAGCCGACAGATCCTCTATACTACACCACATAGGAGATCTGACAGATCCTCTATACTACACCACACAGGAGAGCTGACAGATCCTCTATACTACACCACACAGGAGAGCTGACAGATCCTCTATACTACACCACACAGGAGAGATGACAGGTCCTCTATACTACACCACACAGGAGAGCTGACAGATCCTCTATACTACACCACACAGGAGAGCCGACAGATCCTCTATACTACACCACACAGGAGAGCTGACAGATCCTCTATACTACACCACACAGGAGAGCTGACAGATCCTCTATACTACACCACACAGGAGAGATGACAGGTCCTCTATACTACACCACACAGGAGAGCCGACAGATCCTCTATACTACACCACACAGGAGAGCTGACAGATCCTCTATACTACACCACACAGGAGAGCTGACAGATCCTCTATACTACACCACACAGGAGAGCTGACAGATCCTCTATACTACACCACACAGGAGAGCTGACAGATCTTCTATACTACACCACACAGGAGAGCCGACAGATCCTCTATACTACACCACACAGGAGAGCTGACAGATCCTCTATACTACACCGCACAGGAGAGCCGACAGATCCTCTATACTACACCACACAGGAGAGCCGACAGATCCTCTATACTACACCACACAGGAGAGCCGACAGATCCTCTATACTACACCACACAGGAGAGCCGACAGATCCTCTATACTACACCACACAGGAGAGCTGACAGATCCTCTATACTACACCGCACAGGAGAGCCGACAGATCCTCTATACTACACCACACAGGAGAGCTGACAGATCCTCTATACTACACCACACAGGAGAGCTGACAGATCCTCTATACTACACCACACAGGAGAGCTGACAGATCCTCTATACTACACCGCACAGGAGAGCTGACAGATCCTCTATACTACACCACACAGGAGAGCTGACAGATCCTCTATACTACACCACACAGGAGAGCTGACAGATCCTCTATACTACACCACACAGGAGAGCTGACAGATCCTCTATACTACACCACACAGGAGAGCCGACAGATTTTCTTTAAATAATACTTTTTAAATGAAGAAAAATATACAACTCACAAGTATTCTTACATTAATGTTTCAGGTGGAAATAATAATAGAAGGTTCAGGTTTTACCCCCAATTCCATAAGTGATGATGGTGAGATCTGTATATGTAAAGGAGAAAGAACGTCTAAGAAATGGAGCTTGGATTTTAACTCCACAGGTTAGAATGTTTGTTATCTTTATCCATCAATTTTTTTGTACAATGAGTTTATTGATGCTTCTGAAATTTCTGATTCATCGTAACCTCTTTTGCCATTCAAAGGTGATATAAAAATCACTGTATCCGCATCAACAACACACATTTCCAATTCATGTGATGGGGCCAATGATGAATCTGAAACACCCCTCAGAGACACTGTCATAAAGACCCTTACAGTAGAGGTAAGAATACTGAGCGCTGCTGTATCTGCAGTGTGTTTTATTGCATTACTTTTACGAGTGAATACAATAAGCCTTGTATGTCTTCTTGCTTGCCCTTTAGCGGGCTATTTTTCACCTTTGTCTGCCTATAGACTCTTTAGTAATGTTAAGAAACCTCCTCATTCACAAAATAAGTGTATCTAATAGAGGAAAAGGAGGAGGGAGAAGCAGCTTCATCTGCAGCGTGTCAATGAAATAGCAGGAGAAGGGGAAAGGGAAGAGAGCAGCAGGGAGAGATGTCCGATTGCTCCTTACCCAGAGCACTGATAGAGAAATACTGCAGCGAGTAGGAAAGAGACTGACAACATCAACAATCACTGGACGCTCAGTTAGAGGACTCGGGAAATGATATGAGCAAATCAATAAAATAAAATAATAATTTTGAATTAGAATCAGAATTTTTTGAACAATTTGGTGCAATATAACCCAACTTTTAAGTGATTATATTGAGGACAATCAAAGAGGTAAAGGAGGGACGGAAGAGGAGCAGAGGGGGAGACAGGGAGAGAGAAAGGCAGGGAGAGAGAAAGGCAGGGAGAGAGAGGGAGACAGTGAAAGGAAGAGAGGGTAAGGGTGAGAGAGAGGAACAGGAGGAGAGAGAAAAGGAGGGACAGAGGGAAAGGAAGAAAGGGAAAGGGTGAGAGAGAGAGAGAGAGAGAGAGAGAGAGAGGAACAGGAGGAGAGAGAAAAGGAGGGACAGAGGGAAAGGAAGAAAGGGAAAGGGTGAGAGAGAGAGAGAGAGAGAGAGGAACAGGAGGAGAGAGAGAGAAAAGGAGGGACAGAGGGAAAGGAAGAGAGGGAGTGAAGGACAGACAGAGGGAGGGAGGAAAGTAGAGAGAGAGAGAAAGGGAGAGCGGATGCAGAACAGAGGAAGGGGAGAGGGAAAAAGAGGGTGAAGGATTGAGAGATACGTGTAGGGGAGGGAGAGAGGGAAAGTGACAGAGGGAGAGACAGAGGGGGAAAGAAAGGGGGAACGAGGGAGGGAGAGTGAGAGACAGAGGCAGGGAAAGGAATAAAAGCAGGCAGAGATGGGAAGAGAAGGAGTGAGAGAAAGAGGGAGAGAAAGAAGGGAGTTTAAAAATATGCGTGTCTTAAAGGGGTCCTCTCATCATGTAGACAATGTTAATACAAGGAACTTACTAATGTATTGTGATTGTCCATATTGCCTCCTTTGCTGGCTGGATTCCTTTTTCCATCACATTATGCATATTATGGTTACGGCTAGAGATGAGCGAATCGAAGTTTACGAAGTGGAATTCGATTTGAATTTCAGGAAAAATTTGATTCGCACCGAATCCAAGTTTCCTCACGCTTCGTGCTAACTAATCGAATTTTAAAATGGCTGCTGCACGTGTGAGGACATGGAGCAAGGAACTCTGGGAAGGCGGGATCAACTCATAATGCCATGCATGCAGCCAATCAGCAGCCAGCCAGCCCTGTGATGTCGCAGCACTATAAATAGCCTCAGCCATCTTGGATCCTGCCATTTTCCAGTGTACTTAGTGCAGGGAGAGATGTCAGCAGGCGCTAGGGACAGTGCTTGGAAAGACTTCATTGTGCTAAATAAAACGATTTATAAGTGCAGGGAAAGATTATTCAAGCTGTAGGGAAAGGATAGGGAGGAATCATTCCACAGCATTTATGTAGAACAGGGTTCAGTAGGGGAGGTTACAGCCTGGGTAATAGGAACAATCCTATTACACCTTGCTGCACTGACTGCGGATCCAAATTGCCATTATACAGCTCTGTAATTCCAGCATACCATTCTTGTTATTCGGGTGCAAGTGCTGTTTGATACAGCCATTAACAGGGTTTATTACAAGGAAATATTTCTACATCTTATTTGCCCCTGTGAAGTGCAGTTATATGTTCTAAAGCATTTTTTGGCTTTTATTAGTGGGAAAAAAAGGGCTTATTAGCCGTTGTGTGGTGAAGTGCGAAAATTACAGCCCTTTTTGTTGTATATAAGTGTCACAATTTTTTTTTTTATTTGCCGTGCAGCAGTGCAGTTATATGTTCTAAAGCCCTTTTTTGCGTGTATTAGTGGCACAAAAAAGTATTTGCCATTGTGTGGTGAAGTGAGAAAATTACAGACTTTTTTGGGGTGTTTTAATTTCTTTTTTATTTACTTATTTGATCTAACAGTATGTCAGACAGAGAAGTGCCAGGCCCTGCACAGGGGAGTGGCAGAGTTCTAAATGTTTCTGGCGCAGGCAAAGGTCACAGCAGAGTAAGGGGGCATGGCAGCAGGAGTCGCAGCGAGAGGCCTGAGCTCTCGGTGTCATCTAGCGGTCGTGTCTCGACCAGCAACCCAGTAGTTCTTGAATGGTTGACTCGGTCATCCACTTCATCTCAAGTGACATCAGACACTCCCAGCCAAGAGTCGGTGGGTACGACACCCCCTAGCTGGCATGGCCTGGGAGCAGGCCCTGTGCCCTCACCTGTCCTCAACCTGCCTCTGTCCTTTCTGTTCCCTCAGCCAGAGAAGTATTATATGCTGTGGGCTCAGCCCCACTATACAGCAAGGACAAGCTACTAGAGGACAGTCAGCAGCTACAGGCCAGCCAAGATGTGGAGGAGTAGTGATGAGGAGAGTGGTGTGGGAGCTGATGTTGTGAGCGGTGAGGCTCCTGACCGAGAGATCGTTGAGGAGGACATCAGTCATGTGCAGACAGTACTCAATGATGATGATGTAGCTGATCGCACTTGGGAGCTGGGTGAATTAGAGGCATCATCATCATCAGGAGAGGAGGGTGGCAGCTTGCCCTTGAGACAGCGGCAGAGCCAGAAAGTCGCTAGCATGGCCGGGAGTCAGCAAGGTGGCAGCAGTGGGAGGTCAGTAGCCAAACGTGCCCGGGTAGACCACCCGCTTTCCAGGATCCTACCTGCCCGGAAAGTAGTGGTGCAGGGGTTCACAGAAGCAGCGGCTGTAGCAGTCAGTCAGTGCGTAGTGTTGGGGGTAAAATCACCTACTCGGCGGTGTGGCAGTTTTTTGTTAAGCCACCGGAGGAGGTGAACATGGCTATTTGTAGAATCTGTGGGCAGAAGGTGAAGCGCGGCCAGGGTGCCAATGTTGACACCACGGCCCAGCGTCACCATAAAGTGGCCTGCGAGAACCGTGGCTCCGATGTGGTGGTCCAGCCTGCCGCAACAACCGCTGCATCACCCAGTGGCACGCACCCGGTTTCAGGCAGTCAAGGCTCCACCACCTCAGCCGAAGAGAGCTGTCTGTCCTTCCCATCATCTGCTGGTCCTGATGGTCCTGCTCCTACTCCTCGTCAGTCATTCCATCGGCAATCGATCACCGAAGCGATTGCCAAGAAACAACAGTATGCGTGCACTCATCCAACGGAGCAGAAGCTGAATGGGCTCCTGTCCAAGTTGCTGGTGCTGCAGTCCCTCCCCTTCCAAGTGGTGGACTCTGCACCTTTCAGAGAACTGATGGCTTGTGCCGAGCCAAGGTGTAGAGTCCCAAGCCGTCATTTCTTTGCCAAAAAGGCAGTACCAGCCCTGCACACACATGTAAAACAGAAGGTGGGCCAGTCCTTGAGCCTATCTGTGTCTGCCAAAGTGCACGGCAGCGCCGATTTGTGGATCTGTAACTACGGTCATGGACAGTACATGTCCTTTACGGCCCACTGGGTGAATGTGGTTCCTGCACAGCCACACCAGCAACTTGGCCAGGTGACGCCGCTTCCGCATCCACGTTGTTACGCCGTTGGTTCTGCGACAATGTCCACCTCTGCCTCCTCATCCTCCACTGTGTCCTCAGCCTCCACTGCAGGTCGAATTCACAGTACCCCCCCAGCATACCACATGTGCAGGGCACGGCGGTGTCACGCTGTTCTGCACCTCGTTTGCCTGGGCGAACTGAGTCATACAGGGGAGGAACTGCTCCGTGTCTTTCATCAAGAAATCGAATCCTGGCTTTCTCCGCGACAACTCAAAATCATAACCATGGTGACCGACAATGGGAAAACCATGGTGTCAGTGCTGCGTCAAGGAGGGATGAGCCATGCACCCTGCTCTTTTCTGAAGTCTTCCACCCATCTTCAAGACATCCTAAAAATGTCCAGGAAACTTTGCATGCACTTCAGCCACTTGTACACCGGAAAGCACACCTTCCTTGATCTGAAGCGGCAGAACGGCATCCCCCAACATAGACTGATATGCGACGTTTCCACCAGTTGGAATTCCCTCCAGCTGTTGCAAAACTACAACTCCCAGCATGCCCGAACAGCTTACAGGTATAAGCCTACAGCAGGGCATTGTGGGAGTCGTAGTTTTACAACAGCTGGAGGGCCGCAGTTTGAGGATGCCTACTCCATATGTTGGACCGACTATATGAACAGAGAAAGACCATAAGCAATTTCTTGATGATCCAAAAGGACAGGAGTACTCCTCTGTGTAACTTCGATGTCAGCCAGTGGCAGCTCATGCGTAATACCTACCACCTGCCGTTTGCTTAGGCCCTTTGAGGAAGCCACTTTATTTGTCAGTCGCCAGGACTACGGGATGAACAACATCATTCCACTGCTTCATGTCCTGGAACAGATGCTGGTAAATCTGGCTGGTCAGGGGACTGAAGATGTGGCACCTAGATCTCACGGCCACATGAGTCCTGTGGGGGCTGAACTGGAGGAGGAGGAGGACATTGGAGCACAAGCAATGTGTAGTGAAATTGGTGGTTTTTACACACAGGTGACAGGAGAGGAGGAGCAGGAGCAGCCAGAGGAGCTACAGGGCGATAAGAAAGACGAGTTAGAGGACCCAGACACACCATGGCAGTATGCAGTGGAGATGGAGGCAGGGAGTCCCTCCGAGTCACTTGCACAAATGGCCCGATGCATGCTCAATTGCTTGCGTAGTGACAGCCGGATTATCACTATTCGGCAGAGGGATGACTTCTGGCTCTCCACCTTGTCGGACCCTCGGTACCGATCCAAAATGGGGGCCTTTTTTACACCCGCTGAGAGGGAGGACAAACTGAACTACTATATAGACATCTATGTAGCGAGTTGGCAGCTGCCATCGTCCATCCTCTCGCAGGTCTGACTGGGGGGCCCTCTGCGCTCATGTTCATCTGCCATGGCTGCTGTGGCAGGGTGGGCAGTAGGAGCAGTTATAGCTCCATCATGCATCAGACTAGATCAATCATGGTGCCACACTAACACTTTGACAAAAGAGATCGGTTTCTTCTGGCTACCAGCCTCAGCTACTATTCTGATGCTGCCACCCGCCTGATGCCACACATCTGATGCCAAGTGCTTCTTCTTTCACCTACCATCTTCAGCTGGTACTGGTATTGCCATCCACCTCCCCACCTCCCCACCTCTGTGGTCTCCTGATGCTGCTGCCACCTCCACACTATGTCACCTTGCCACTCTGTGGTCTCCTGATGCTGCTGCTGCCACCTCCACACTGTCATTGTGCCACTCTGTGGCCTCCTCCTGATGCTGCTGCTGCCGCCACCTCCACACTCTGTCATTGTGCCACTCTGTGGCCTCTTGATGCTGCTGCCACCACCTCCATACTCTGTAATTGTGCCACTCTGTGGCCTCCTGATGCTGCCGCCACCTCCAGACTCTGTCATAGGGCCACTCTGTGGACTTCTCATGCTGTTCCTACCCTCCCCATTTCATGATTGGGCCACTATTTTGCCTTTCGGCCTGGCTGACATCATCATGTATTTTACCCTTCTTCTGATCTGTCAGAAGGAAGGAAAAATGAGACGCATAACGGATCCTGTCTGTGTAGCAGCTGTAAGGCCTGTATGGTCCCATCAGAATTGGCTTGTAATTTGGTAGCCAAAAGCAGGAGTGGGTACAAAACACAGAAGATCATCTCTGTTTTGGATCCACTCCTGTTTTTTTTGGCATTAGCAATACTGATGGTTTACTGACCAAATGCTGACCGAGTAAAGGTGGATGGCCAACAGACAGGATCCATTTTTTGGGAGTTATTGTTCTGATGGATCAGAGCAAAAATAATCAGTGACGTCGACACAAACTTACTGCTGAAACCCTCTCCACTCTGTCGGGGGGCTCTCCTTGTATAAGCGTTTAATAGAACAGGTTCTGTGGAATCAGCTGGTGACGGTGTAAAAGGAGTGCGCTTCTTCTTGGCGCTAACATCGACCTGTAAGGCTGAGTTAATTCTTGAGTATTTTGGTCAGTTTTGGCCACGTGACTGCCCAAATAAGTGAAGTGTGCAGTGATTCGAAGAGCAACGCCTGTCATCTGCATGTCATACTGACTCACAGTATTATTTCACTACCACAGTAGACTCCCTATGTGTGTTACTGCAAGGCACAGTGTTCTACACCACTATAAAGGCACTCTGCAGCCAGAAAATAGCCATTTTTAACGCAATTCGCCGCAAATAAATTCGATCGATCCGAAAAAAAAATTACGAAAAATTCGGCGAACCGGACAAGTTACATTTTTGAAAAATGTGCTCATAGTTACGACCACCCAGGAAAAGGCGCCTTCCTCTCTGGTGGCCGGGACTGTGGGAGTACACACAGGCTTTCATGCGCTGCAGCTCCTGTCCTGGACACCTTGTATCTACGCTGCAGTGGTGGCTATAATACCATAATACGAACAGTGTATAATGTGATGGAAAAATGAATCCATCCAGCAAAGGAGGCAATATGAACAATCACAATACATTAGTAAGTGGCTTGTATTTGTAACATAGTAACACAGTACATAAGTCCGAAAAAAGACATCTGTCCATCCAGTTCGGCCTGTCATCCTGCAAGTTGATCCAGAGGAAGGCAAAAAAAAACTGTGAGGTAGAAGCCAATTTTCCCCACTTTAGAGTAAGTATTAACTTTCTTTACATGATAAATGTCATTTGCTGAAGTGAGACAACCCCTTTAAAGCCTCATTCACATATAAGTGATTCACAGACGTGTTCTGTCCGTGTTCTCCATGGACAGCACATGTATCCATACATTATAATGTGTGTATTTACACATCTTTGTTTTAGCACGGTCCGTGGTTTTTGGTTTTAGGACGGAAGCATGCTCTATTTTGTCCATGTTCCCGGATCGATCACGCAAATTATAGTCTGTGGATCAATACAAAAAACATGGACACAATACGAATGTCATCCGTGTTTCACGGACCATTAGGAGGAGATGCAATGAAAATTTATTTTAAACTGTACAGTGTCTGTAAAACACGGATGACACATGGAGTGCAAAGAACGGACACACGGAGCAAACACAGATCCCTCACCCACGGACATCTTCACGGATGAATCACTGACCATCTTATCACAGATTGCGTCTTGGATGTGTGAATAAGGCTTTTTCTATGAAATTCCAGTTTCAAAAATGTCTTTAGGATTAGTATTCCTATTAGACTAGGTGTGCATTTTTAGGAACCTTAACATTTATTTTAATGTGTCTGCTTTTTGAATCTCTTACAAGGCTGAAGGAATGAAAAGAGAAGTCACATACAGTTTCCTGAGTATCCTGGAAGGTAAGAACAGAACTAATATAACTTGCAGAGGGGCAATATTATACTGGCATTGTTTTGTACTGTGTCATTTTAGGCATTAGAAAATTATTTTTGCTTTTGCAGGTGCTGATTGGCATTGAGCGCTGTTGCTTATATTACTTTATACATGCACACTGCATTTGGAAAATCTTCAGACCATTTCACTTTGCCTAACATTTGTTATGTTGCAGCTTTGTGCTAAAATAAAAAAAACTATAATTTCCCCCATCAGTCTGCACTCAGTTCCTCTTAATACAAAAGTGAAAACAGAAATTTAGAAATGTATGAAACTTTATTAAAATGGGAAAACAAAAATTTGCATGAGCATAAATATTCAGACCCTTTGCTATGACACTTCAAATTTAGACCTAGGGTAGGGCTGCAGCTATCCATTATTTTTGTAATCAAGTTTTCTCCCGATTAATCCAACAATTAATTGAGTACTCTAATAAGAAAAAAACGAATTAAAAGAAAGTTTTCCTTTATAAAAACTTATCAATACCCCCTTGCCATCAGTCCTCAGCGCCACCAGGCTCCCCCAATGTCATCAGTCCTCAGCACCATCAGGCTCCCCCAGTGCCATCAGCTTCCCCTCAGTCCCATCAGGTCCCCCCCAGTGCCATCAGTCCTCAGCACCATCAGGCTCCCCCAGTGCCATTAGTCCGTCCCCCCCCCAAGTGCCATCAGCTCCCTCCCAGTGCCATCAGGTTTCCCCCAGTGCCATCAGGTTCCCTACAGTGCCATCAGCTCCCCCCATGCCATCAAGTTCCCCCAGTGCTATCAGGTTCCCTCCCCCCCCCCCCCCGGTGCGGTCAGGTTCCCCCCATGCCATTAGGCTCCCCCGGCCCCTGTGCCATCAGCTTCCCTCCAGTGCCATTAGGTTCCCCCCCATTGCCATCATCAGCCCTCCTAGCCATCAGTCCCCAGCGCCTCCACAGATCTTCCAGCCTCTTCTTCACGCGCTGCACTGTCCTCCTGACCTCACACAGCGTCAGGTCATAGTTCACGCTTACGTGCACTACATTCTGATGATGTGTGTATGTTAGGATACAGTACCGCGTGGTGTGACCCAGCGGGAGACCACGGAGCGGTGAGTAATAGCAAGCACTTCACTCACGCTCCGTGGTCACATGGTATAAACGAATCCTCGATGCAAAAAATTTGGATCAAGGATTTTTTTGTGTCGAGTTAGGCTACTTTCACATCTGCGTTTTTGCTGGTTATCTCTAAAGTAGCCATGACGGATCTGTCTCTAAAACCATTGTAAGTCAGTGGGGGACGGATACGTTTTCTTTTGTGTCATACAAAACTGATCCGTCTCCATTGACTTACATTGTGAGTCATGACGGATCCGTCTTGCTCCGCATACCAGGATGTACTCAAAAACGCTGCTTGCAACGCTCGTGTTTGGAGGGAAACCATTCACTGGTCATCACCGGCCTAATACCAGTCCTACAGGGAAGTATGGTGGTGACAGCATCATGCTGTGGGGATGTTTTTTAAAGCTGAATGAAGCAAACTACAGAGATATTCCTAATGAAAACCTGATTCGGACCTCAGACTTCCAACAAGACAATGACCCTAAGTACACAACCAAGACCACACAGGAGCGGCTTAAGGACAAGTCTGGGAATGTCCTTGAGTGACCCAGCCAGAGTCCTGAACTCAAACATCTCTGGTAAGACCTAAAAATTGCTGTCTACTGACAGTCCCCATCCAACCTGACGGAGGCTGAAAGGATCTGCAGAGAAGAATGGCAGAAAATCCCCAAATCCAGGTGTGCAAACCATGTGGCATCATCCCCAAGAAGACTGGATGTTGTAATCACTGCCAAACTAAGTCCTGGGTAATAGGTGTGAATACTAATGTCAATACCAAATTATATTTTTTTCCTTTTCAATAAATTAGCAAAAATTTCTAAGATTCTAACACTATCTCATTATCGGCGATTGAGTGCTGAATGATGGAGGTGCAAGGAGCACAAGGAGCAACATAACAAAATGTAAGAAACGTGAAAGGGTCTGAAGACTTTCTGAATGCATTTTTTACTAAAATTATTTCTGTTACCTTCATTTGTACTCATTTTAATGCATACATTCTTCTACTAAAATAGTAAAGGCGGCTCTCACCTATTCCTTTGCTATACGAGCAAGGATACCGCACCTGGTTGCGATTGAAACGAATAATGGAAGAAAAAATACAGCTCCATGTCGTAGCAGGAAAAACTTTATTCATGCGGTTCAAATCTTCCAAATACAGGACAGTTTCGTCAACGCGTTTCAGACCATCTAACAATTTTGGTCCTTCTTCATGACGAAGGACCAAAATTCCATAATTTTTCCATTATTCTTCTACTAAATACTGCAATACCCTTATCTTAGAATGTTACGGTATATGCTAGGATATACCATAAAATTGTCATCAGTGGGCATCCGACCTTTTGGACTCCGGTCCAATATTGACAATATTAGGGACTGAGGTTTGTGGTCCCTTCATTCTGTGGATCATAGAGGTCTTAAGTTCCCACCAGGCAGAATGTGATGGCATACCCTATCAATAACTATTTTTTTTTTTTTAAGGTTCAACCATTGAAAATGAAGTTACACTACAGATCCCACCTAACTTAGTTGAAGATTCATATGAATTATTTTGTACTGTCGTAGGTGAGTTCACTTTGGGGTTTTCTATATTTCTTTCCATCCTCATGTAGGATATAATATAGATGCTATAGTTTTATTCTATTAACTTTTACTGCTGCTGTTTGTTGTAAAGTCCAGATCCATGCCCTTCAATTTACAGGCACAGGCCTCTTGATAAATTAGGCAGATTTCTGGCAAGACAAGGAAATGAGGCTCAGTAGTGTGTGTGGCCTCCGCGTGCCTGTATGACTTCTCTACAATGCCTGTGCATGCTCTTGATGGGGTGTCGGATGTTCTCCCGAGGGATCCCCTCCCAGACCTGGATTAAAGCATCAGTCAGCTCCTGGACAGTCTGTGGTGCAATTTGGCGCTTGTGGATGGAACGAGACATGATATCCCAGATGTGCTCGGTTGGATTAAGTTCAGGGGAACAGGCAGGCCAGTCCATAGCATGAATGCCTTCATCATGACGCCAAGCATTGTCATGCATCAGAAGGAACCAAGGGCCCACTGCACCTGCATATGGTTTCACAACTGGTATGAGGATCTCATCCAGGTACCTAATGGCAGTCAACGTACCTCTGGCTAGCACATGTCAATGTCGAATCTGCCAATCTTGGTGTTTTCTAGCAAATGCCAATCGCCCTGCACAGTGTTGGGCTGTAAGCACAACACCTACAGTCGTGGCCAAAAGTTTTGAGAATGACACAAATATTAGTTTTCACAAAGTTTGCTGCTAAACTGCTTTTAGATCTTTGTTTCAGTTGTTTCTGTGATGTAGTGAAATATAATTACACGCACTTCATACGTTTCAAAGGCTTTTATCGACAATTACATGACATTTATGCAAAAAGTCAGTATTTGCAGTGTTGGCCCTTCTTTTTCAGGACCTCTGCAATTCGACTGGGCATGCTCTCAATCAACTTCTGGGCCAATTCCTGACTGATAGCAACCCATTCTTTCATAATCACTTCTTCGAGTTTGTCAGAATTAGTGGGTTTGTCCACCCGCCTCTTGAGGATTGACCACAAGTTCTCAATGGGATTAAGATCTGGGGAGTTTCCAGGCCATGGACCCAAAATGTCAACGTTTTGGTCCCCGAGCCACTTAGTTATCACTTTTACCTTATGGCACAGTGCTCCATTGTGCTGGAAAATGCATTGTTCTTCACCAAACTGTTGTTGGATTATTGGAAGAAGTTGCTGTTGGAGGTGTTTTGGTACCATTCTTTATTCATGGCTGTGTTTTTGGGCAAAATTGTGAGTGAGCCCACTCCCTTGGATGAGAAGCAACCCCACACATGAATCGTCTTAGGATGCTTTACTGTTGGCATGACACAGGACTGATGGTAGCGCTCACCTTTTCCTCTCTGGACAAGCCTTTTTCCAGATGCCCCAAACAATCGGAAAAGAGGCTTCATCGGAGAATATGACTTTGCCCCAGTCCTCAGCAGTCCATTCACCATACTTTTTGCAGAAGATCAATCTGTCCCTGATGTTTTATTTGGAGAGAAGTGGCTTCTTTGCTGCCCTTCCAATTTCCAATATTTATGTAATTCTCAAAACTTTTGGCCACGACTGTACTTTTGGACTTAGGGCCCACATGGAGTTGTTTCTGACAGTTTGAGCAGACACATGGATACTAATGGCCTGCTGGAGATCATTTTGCAGGGCTCTGCTGTCCTGCTGTTGGGTTGTTGCCCTTCTAAGGCCCCCTCCACATCTCCTGATGTACTGGTCTGTCTCCTAGTATCTGCTCCATGTTCTGGACACTGTGCTGATGGACACAGCTAACCGTCTTTCCACAGCTCGCATTGATGTGCCATCCTGGATGAGCTGCACTACCTGAGCAACTTCTGAGGGTTGTAGACACCATCTCATGCTACCTCTACGGGTGAGAGCAATGACAAAATGCAAAAGTGACCAAAACAACAGCCAAAAAGGATGAGAACAGAGAAATGGTCTGTGGTCACCACCTGCAGAACCACTCCTTTATAGGGGGTTGTCTTGCTAATTGCCTATCATTTCTATCTGCTGTCTGGTCAATTTGCACAACAGCAGGAGAAATTGATTCGCAATCAGTGTTGCTTCATAACTGGACAGGTTGATTTCACAGAAGTGTGATTGACTTGGACTTACATTGTGTTCTTTCTGTGTTCCCTTTATTTTTTGAGCAGTGTACACACAGTACAGACCAAAAGTTTGGACACACCTTCTCATTCAAAGAGTTTTCTTTATTTTCATGACTATGAAGGCATCAAAACTATGAATTAACACATGTGGAATTATATACATAACAAACAAGTGTGAAACAGAAAATATGTCATATTCTAGGTTCTTCAAAGTAGCCACCTTTTGCTTTGATTACTGCTTTGCACACTCTTGGCCTTCTCTTGATGAGCTTCAAGAGGTAGTCCCCTGAAATGGTCTTCCAACAGTCTTGAAGGAGTTCCCAGAGATGCTTAGCACTTGTTGGCCCTTTTGCCTTCACTCTGCAGTCCAGCTCACCCCAAACCATCTTGATTGGGTTCAGGTCCGGTGACTGGAGGCCAGGTCATCTGGCGCAGCAAGCCATCACTCTCCTTCATGGTTAAATAGCCCTTACTTTCAAAGTTTTCCCAATTTTTCGGCTGACTGACTGACCTTCATTTCTTAAAGTAATGATGGCCACTCGTTTTTCTTTACTTAGCTGCTTTTTTCTTGCCATAATACAAATTCTAACAGTCTATTCAGTAGGACTATCAGCTGTGTATCCACCTGACTTCTCCTCAACGCAACTGATGGTCCCAACCCCATTTATAAGGCAAGAAATCCCACTAATTAAACCTGACAGGGCACACCTGTGAAGTGAAAACCATTTCAGGGGACTACCTCTTGAAGCTCATCAAGAGAATGCCAAGAGTGTGCAAAGCAGTAATCAAAGCAAAAGGTGCCTACTTTGAAGAACCTAGAATATGACATATTTTCAGTTGTTTCACACTTGTTTGTTATGTATATAATTCCACATGTGTTAATTCATAGTTTTGATGCCTTCAGTGTGAATCTACAATTTTCATAGTCATGAAAATAAAGAAAACTCTTTGAATGAGAAGGTGTGTCCAAACTTTTGGTCTGTACTGTATACTGTATATTCAGTGGAATACAGGGTCTGAACGGAGGGCCTTTCTGTCCTTTTCATATGATGGGGAACCTGAATATTATTGTTCCCGCCAGCAGGGAACACTGTAGCCACAATGTAGATGTGTTACCTTTCCCTTTTGTAGCCGCTATACATTCTGTAGTCTCCAGTGGCTCATTCTCTCAAAGGCTGTGCACGGGCCCATTCATTTCTATGGGTCCGCAAAAAAAAAAAAAACAGACCGCAGCCATGTGACCGTTCCACAAAACGATAGAACATGTCCTATTCTTGGCTGCAAAATGCAAATCATGGCCCCCATGAAGTCAATGGGTCTGCAAAAAAACAGATGCAACATGGACGTCACACAGACATCATCCGTGTTTTTCGGTTCAAGCTTTGCAGACTGCAAAAGGGATATGGTCGTGTTCATGAGGCCTAATCCACAGAGTGAAGTATTGCCTGGTCTGCCCTGCTCCGTAGCCGTTTTACAGATCCACAGCTTACACTGACCCACTTAGAGAGGAAAGGGTGGAGCCAGCCCTGCCTAGCAATGTCAACTAGGAACCTCCCACTCGATTCATATAATGCACCAACTACAGTGACATAAACACTTGCAGTGGGACGCTGTGGATATATATATATATATATATACTGTATATGAATATATTAGATGATGATTTGTTCTTTTTGATTTGTATTGAAATTCACCAATAATTATTTCTGTTTTAAGTCATATATCACATCAATGCTATTTTTGAATGCATGCAGGTGACCCTGTTGGACTTGTGGCGGAGAATCTGGTCAATCTGCTGAACTTGCCAGATGGATGCTGTGAACAAAGCCTGGGGAGTTTGATTGCCGTTGCACATATGCTAAAATATTTCATCTCTACTGGAGATATAGATGATGAACTTTATGAAAAAGCAAAAAGTTACCTCGCTGTTCGTAAGTATGACCTTCTAAGATGATGTGCCAAGGATGGCCCCGTGGTCATCATTTATATGGGCAGAGTAGCAGCATAGATATATTACAGAACAAGACGGAAATAGTCAAAGTTAGTCATAGATGTCTATGCAGTTATATCAGACGTCGGGGGAGAGAGTGGAGAGGCCCGTATACGGATGAGATTAGTGGCTAGTCTCCTCAAAATCTGCAGCCTTGGGAAGCATAGGAGTTCTATCTCCTGTGTCTGGTCACTTTCAGGGCCCACACATACTGTCATGAAGCCGGTACACCCGATACTGCTTTCTCAGTTTGGTGCTGTCCACTAAGGTGCCAGCTTTGGTGGACATATGATGCAGCATTCATCAAGCTATCCAGAGGGGCACACTACATCATTAATATAGCACGCCTACATCAGCGTGCCCAGTGTGGCACGGTAGATTATAAGGGTAGTGTGTCAGCTGTTGGCTTGGCAAATGCTACAGTACATCCGTCTATATGGAGTCCAGTGGAACATGTCAAGTTATTTTGCTGTTGGATTCCTTAAGAAGGCTCTGTAGCTTGGTAGTTGAAATTGTAAAATTGGACTACAAAGAGCTTGGGGCACATTTAGGCCTCATGCACACGAACGTGTGTCGGCCGGGCCGCAAACAGCAGGTCCGCAATGTACTGAACCGGCCATGTGCACACCGCATCATGGATGCGGACCCATTCAATTGAGTGTTTCCGTGGGGTTACTCTCTATGTCTCCGTACTGCAAAAAAATAGAACTTTTTCTATTTTTTTTTGCGGTGTGGACGGATCACGGACCCATTCAAGTTGAATGGGTCTGGATCCGTCTTCAGAATCCGCATGGATACTGCCCGTGCAAATTGCGGTACCCAATGCACGGAACGTCCGGCACACATTTGTGTGCATGAGGCTAAATTCAAGTAACTCTGTGTGTTAGCCATTAAAATGTATACTGTATGTACAGTCAGGTCCATAAATATTGTGACATTGACACAATTCTAACATTTTTGGCTCTATACACCACCACAATGGATTTGAAATGAAACGTACAAGATGTGCTTTACCTGCAGACTGTCAGCTTTAATTTGAGGGTATTTACATCCAAATCAGGTGAACGGTGCAGGAATTACAACAGTTTGCATATGTGCCTCCCACTTGTTAAGGGACCAAAAGTAATGGGACAATTGGCTTCTCGGCTGTTCCATGGCCAGGTGTGTGTTATTCCCTCATTATCCCAATTACCCTCAAATTAAAGCTGACAGTCTGCAGGTAAAGCACATCTTGTTCGTTTCATCTCAAATCCATTGTGGTGGTGTATAGAGCCAAAAATGTTAGAATTGTGTCGATGTCCCAATACTTATGGACCTGACTGTATTGTCTACCGTTGCACCAAGTAAACAACTTTGCAGCAGAGCTGCAAGAAGAATGGAGACTTTTGACTTGAAGGAGTTATTCCACAAAAAGTATTACGATGCAATGCATAGGGCTTTGCAAATATCGTTTTTTAATTTTTATGTACAGGACATTTTCCTCTCTGGCAGCGCCCCCTGCTGTTTATCCTTTTGGTCTACCTTCTGATGCATTCGGTGGTGGCCTAACATGCTCAGTAGCTTCCCTGCTCCCCTCAGTAATCTCATAGTGATGTAGGTGAAGCGGACCAGACTCTTTTTATTCATTCATCCCTACTTGGATGGTGGACAAGGAAATTGTGGGGGCATTACTTACTAGATGTATCACTGGGGCTAAATGTAAGGGATTATTTTCAATGCAGTGGAGGAAAGGGTTAACAAGAACTAATTACAATGCATCCTGAAAAATGCAGTTGCTTGAGTGTCTGATGTGAGCTGCTGCCCACCCACTGTAAGGGAAAAACGTCCTCCAGAGTTATTAAATGAGTTTAAAATTTGTGGGATAACCCCTTTAAAGCTCTCCCAAGGCAATGTTTCCTCCCTTGCAAAATAATGAGGTCGTCAGGACTATGGAAATAGTTGTGCCGCTACAGTATACCTGTTTCGATAACTACCATTTACTTGTATGAGAGGTATGGAAATAGCCTAGAGTAGCCTGCTGGTTCTCACCACCTCTGGCAGTAGCATCCAGGGGCAGGATAGGACAGGGAGGTCCTGTTCTAGAGATAAGTGTAGGTCCCAGAGGTGGGACCCATGGATAGGCAATAAGTGTCTGAGATGGGAATACGAGAGAAGTGAGAGAAGAACGTGTCAAGTGCTCTTACCAAACATCGCTTGGTCCTGGTCTAGAGATAAGTGTAGGTCCCAGAGGTGGGACCCATGGATAGGCCATAAGTGTCTGAGATGGGAATACGAGAGAAGTGAGAGAAGAACGTGTCAAGTGTTCTTACCAAACAATGCTTTCGCAGTAGGGATCAACTTCTGAATCTATTCCACATGTAAATGGAACATTATGCCCTGTTTTAATTGGTCTTTTTTACGTTTAGAATATGCTCGACAGCTTGGGTGCAGACGGTTTGATGGCTACTACTCTGTGTTCCGCAGTTCCATTGTGCTGAATTCTTGGTAAGGGAAAAAGTGATATATTTGAAAAAAAAAACTAAATGTACTGACCCCCTAGGGGACAAAGGGGTAAAACTTAACATTTAATACAAATGCTTCTAAAATAGTAGGCGCTAGAGGAAGAGCCTCTAATACAAACAAACATGAGACAGCCCAAAGGGCCTAAACTAGACATCCATAGTATGGTCACAAAAACCATGGATTGAGCAAAACAGGAACGTTCTCACCCATGTGTGGAGATGGATGGCGGATTCTCTCTGATGTTGCTGATGTCATCAATGGACATTAATGATGCGTCACCATACTGAATCAGTGCCAACGTATTCGCCCCTGCATAGACAGGAATCGGGAGACAAAGGCCCTAGAAAGCCCTATTGGAGGGACAGGGGCTAGTGTGCCCTACCTGTCTATAAGAGGTACTTGCCCCGCAAGGGGCGTCCCCATCCAGATACCTTTCCCTGTTAGGGGCGGAATCCCTAGTACACCCTATTCAGGGAGTTACCGGGATAGGGTGTACTAGGGATTCCGCCCCTAACAGGGAAAGGTATCCGGACGGGGACTCGTATAGACAGGTAGGGCACACTAGCCCCTGTCCCTCCAATAGGGCTTTCTAGGGCCTTTGTCTCCCGATTCCTGTCTATGCAGGGGCGAATACGTTGGCACTGATTCAGTATGGTGACGCATCATTAATGTCCATTGATGACATCAGCAACATCAGAGAGAATCCGCCATCCATCTCCACACATGGGTGAGAACGTTCCTGTTTTGCTCAATCCATTGTTTTTGTATGTCTAGTTTAGGCCCTTTGGGCTGTCTCATGTTTGTTTGTATTAGAGGCTCTTCCTCTAGCGCCTACTATTTTAGAAGCATTTGTATTAAATGTTAAGTTTTACCCCTTTGTCCCCTAGGGGGTCAGTACATTTTGTTATATGATTTTTGGGAGTAAAAGGTCAAGCCGTCTAACTTGGCCTCACTGAGTGTTTTACAAAGTGATATATTTGGCCTAATGTCAGTGTGCTGCATCAAAAGTCTCAGGACCACATGGCTGAAAAATTGGGAAAGCCAAAGTCATGGCTCATATCCACACTAGGTGTCGTAAACAAGGCCGTCGTGGCTTTGTGACTTTATTGCCCCTGTTGTCTTTGTTTCAGGTTGAACATAAATACGTTCTGGGCATTCGAGCTGATCAAATCAATAATTTATGTGGATACGGACATCCAGAAACAGACACTGCTACTAATGAGCAAAGAACAAAACTTGGAAACTGGCTGTTTCCATCCCACAGGGCCGTTTTTCACAATCCAGGACCAGGTAAATTCCATGATCGTGTAGACATAATTACAGTGTTCAATTTCAGAGCAATTTTTGCGTGAACAGGATAGACCA
This sequence comes from Bufo bufo, assembly GCF_905171765.1. Lineage (NCBI taxonomy): Eukaryota > Metazoa > Chordata > Amphibia > Anura > Bufonidae > Bufo > Bufo bufo. The sequence goes on from NC_053394.1 coordinate 28,561,640, forward strand.
TGATTATCAGATTGTTAGGGGTCCGACAAACATCATCCAAGCAATCAACTGTTCTGCAGTAGCTCTAGCACCTGAACTACACAGCCCCATCCATTACGTTGAGCTGGTTACTGCAATAGTCACTTCAAAGGGGCAGTACTGCAGTAACCAGCTCTGTCCACTACACATGTACCCCGAAACGCGTTGTCCTGATTAAACCAAACTGTTTTCTACCATTGGTTGTGGATTTGCACCAGTTACTCTGTCCGTTCCTCTTGGACTTTCTTGGTCCACCAAACCCACAGCTCTCATACTCACCCGAGTTCGGTACCGACCGAATGGTGTTTTGACAAAGCCAGCGGCACCAACCAACCCCCACGAGTACTTAGCCTTCATTGTAGTTGCACCCAATTGGTGCAACTCTAAGAGGTGAGCATATTACCTCCCGTAAGAAATGGGAAATAATCATTTACATACTCACCCTATGAGCGCCTTCTCCCTTTTTTTGTCTACAACCACTACACAAGTGGCGGCGGCGGCGGCGTGTTGTTCCAGTACCTCAGTCGCAACAATACATCTTGAGAATGATCTCCATTTATGTGGGGTGTCAGATTCCTGCTGATCAGATATTGATAGCCCATACTGAGAATAGGCCATCAATATAAATGTATCGAAAAACATCTTTAAAGGGGTTGTCCAGCCAATAATATTAGATAATATCAGATCGGCGGGGAACTGACACCTGGGACCAATCAGCTGTGAGACGAAGAGGCGCTGCTCCTAGCAAGCACTGCTTCCTCGTCATCACACTACATCTCGTCTCCAATGGAGCGTAGTGTAATTCTAGGAGCGGGCATCTGTATTACAACCCACTTCCGAGACAAAATGTGATGTAGTAAGGAGGAAGCGTCGCCACCTCCTCTTCAAACAGCTGATCGGCGGTGGTGCCAGGTATCGGACCCTCGCCGATCAGATATTGATGACTTATCCTGAGGATAGGTCATCAATATTATGGGCTGGATAACCCCTTTAACCCCTCCCCACATCCTCTATACATATACGGCAGATGTCAGGTCTTTTGGTGCCTACTCAGGAGCTGGGCTGGCGCTCATAATTGCTGACTGCACAGTCCGCAATTAGTGATAACATTCATCGTGGTCTTTTAACCCCTCAGATGCCATGATCAATTTGTGACCACTGCATTTGAGCTGGCAATTACCAGTAGCTCGGCACTCCCAGTGCTCCGAAGGCTTCCCGTGGCTAGATTGCAGGAGCCGTTTGGTTGCTATGCCTTCTGTAGGCTCCAAGGCCTGTCATAGCAAAGTTTGTATTAAACAGGAACATAGTGAATCTGCCATAGTTTGCAATGCTAAATAATTGCAGTCTATGGGAGAAGAGATCAGATGATGTCCCTTAAGGGGGCTGAAAATAAATCTTATGATCCTTTGAGGATCATAAGATTACCGTCATCAATATAAAAATAATTATATATTTTTTTCCTTTAAGGCTACTTTCACACTAGCGTTGTTTTAATCCGGCATTCAATTCCGACACCGGAACTGCCCGCCGGATCCGGAAAAACGTGTGAAAACGTGTGATTACATTTGAATCCTGATCAGGATTTTGATCACAATGAAAAAATGCATTGGAAAAAACGGATCCGCCATTTATGGACTTTTTTTTCACATTTTTCGGGTTTAACATGCAAAAGCCGGATCTGGTTTGACTGAACACACAGCGCCAGATCCGGCGTTAATGCAAGTCAATGGGAAAAAGACCGGATCCGGCGTTCAGTCAAAGTGTTCAGGATTTTTGGCCGGAGGTAAAAATACAGCATGCTACGTTTTTCTGAAAAGCCTGATCAGTCAAAAAGACTGAACTGAAGACATCCTGATGCATCCTGAAGGACGGACTCTTCATTCAGAATGCATGGGGATAAAACTGATCAGTTCTTTTCCGGATTTGAGCCCCTAGGACGGAACTCAGCGCCGGAAAAGAAAAACGCTAGTGTGAAAGTACCCTTAGAAGGTTTTTGAACAATAAATAAAGCTAGATCCATTTGTTGATAAGAACTAATATTTTGACTCAAACAAAAAAAAAAGTATTTTAAGTTCTTAATCACATTATACAGGCAATTAAAAACAATGGAAAAATACGTCCCTTCCTTGGTCCTCAAAGGGTTAAAAAAAATATAAAAAGCAATACAAATTCAAACCACCCCCTTTTCCCATTTTAAAAATAAAAACAAACAATTTAAAATAAACATCATAGCTATCATCGCTTCCCAAAATGCCGAAACAAAACTAAAATTAAAATATAAATGTATTTGTCGCGTACAGTGAATGTCGTAATGAAAAAAAAAACTCACAATGGCTGACATTTTGTGGTCTTTTCACCTCAAAAACTGAATAAAAAATGATCATAAAGTCATACACACCCCAAAATGGTATCAATACAAACTATAGATTGCCCTGCAAATCTCAACTTCCCTATTCTATCTCATTTAGATATTTTTTTCCAGGTTCCCACTACATTGCATGTAATATTAAACTGGCTGACGTTTGCGATGTCCTAATGTCAGCTGCACCTAACTATGCTATTCTTGTAAGTATTCATGCCCCCGTTACTGCAGAATTCTTACTTTTATAATATGTAAATTAGCCTCTAGGAGCAGGCGCGGTGAGGAAGCTGGCAGCTCACTGCGCCTGCGCCGAATACTGAACCACGCAAGATTTCCCCAGAGCACAGGGCCGGCAGGAGGATGTGAACGCTGCCTGGGCCTGTCAATCAAGACTTGGAGGGCGTGTAATGAGGTGGGAGAACGGAGCCTCTAAGAGCAGGAGCAACCCCCCCCCCTCCTGCTCCTAGAGGCTAATTTGCATATTATAAAAGTAAGAATTCTGCAGTAACGGAGGCATGAATAATTACAAGAATAGCATAGTTAGGTGCAGCTGACATTAGCCCATCGCAAAAGTCAGACAGTTTAATAGTGAAAACGCTAGTGACAGAAACCCTTTAAATGGTGTCATTAGAAAGTACAACTTGTCCAACAACAACAACAAAACAATCCCTTATTTAGCTATGTGAAGGTAAAATACATAAAATGTTATGGCTCTGGGAAGGCAGGGAGTCAAAAACAACAACAAAAAAGAAACGGAAAATCACTGAATCGGGATGGGGTTAACTTGGACCATTGGGCTAGTCAGTGCTTAACTGTACACTTTTCTTCTTCTCATAGGATATTAAGAATACTTATACCCATTTTACAGCGTATATGGTAATGCGATTAATAGTAGATGAGCCGTACAGCAATGGGGTGAGTAAGGTGTAAGACTGGGAGACACACAGCAATGTATTGTAAGAACTAGGAGGGTTTTCATTTTTCTGCAGAATTTGATTTTTTCTAAATTGTACAATCTGATTGTATGGGGAATGCAACTATTCTTTCAGTAAAATAATCCACGAGGGATTTTACTATCATCCTACAGTACCATCCAGTTACACTGCCCTTTACTAATGTACTAGGTAGAACATTATTAAAGGAAACCTGTGACCACTTTACAGCCCTGTTCATCAAGTCCTCATGGATGTTTTTGGCAACTTTATCCGATGGCTAACTTTGCAGAAAAGGGGGCAAGAGATCTCATGCTCAGCCTTGATGGACGACTCTCCGTCAGACTTGATGCACCTGGGATCCCAAGAATGCAGCATTCGTCTGGTGTTTTTGGTGCCTGCACGGTGAGCCTCTGAGACTGACAATGGCGCATGTGCGTCAGGCGTATCATGACTTAACAACCTAAAGGGATGTTCATCAAGGCTGAAGACACAGGATGGGAGCGTGGAAAGCTTGACTTGGAGAGTGAGGTCCACTCAGTCAGACTCAATATGCCTGACATCGTCTAGTGTTTTTGGTGCCTGCGCAGTGAGCCCAAGTGCTGAGAAACTGGCTTCAAAAGGCTCACTGCTCAGGCTCCAAAAACACTAGACAATAGGCAATAGCACATGTTCAGACGCATTGTGTCTAACTTAAACAAACTGAGAGACATCCATCATTACTGAAGAAATGGGATGGGAGTGCGGCAAGATTGACTTCGAGCTTGAGGTCCGCTGCCATCTTGACTTCAACATTTCTATACAGCATGTGGGGAGAATAAACATGTTTTTCTGCAAAGTGAGCCTTCAGACAAAGTAACACAACACGTCCATGGGGTACAGAGCTGTAGGGTACTCCAGGTTGGGGGGCTGTTATGTTGGCGAAAGGTTCACATTAAAAACCTTTCCTTAATGCCAGTAAGCTGCCAGAAAAGACAGACAAAAGAGTAAGGCAGAGCATGTAGTTTTGTCATTTTTAAGAACCCTAAACTATATTTTTCAGATGTTACACGTTTTACTGGAAATAAGGAGGTTGATCCAAGAAATAGGTCATCGTGGGTTTTTTTCTTTTTTGTGTGTGCCATTTTTTTTTTTTTTCAGAACTTGGCCACAAATAATGATCCACATGGGCACAGTAGGACATGTTAGGCTGCATCTCATATTACATATTTCTTACAGGAGCCATTGTTACAAGGTGGTCTGAAGTGTCTCCAGGCAGCTGATTTATCATCTCTGGATACTTATACACTTGCCTATTTATACCATGCTGCGGCTCGTGCTAATCTACCAATGGTCAACGAGTTGCACAACCTTGTGTTACAGCGGGCGGTTGCTGAAGGTAAACCTATGGCATTTATTTTCTAAGTGAAATACACTATAACCTTAGCTATGATATGACCATCAGCTGATGATGCCCCGGTAAAATGATAAATCGGTTTTATGGACCAAGCGGTCCCCACAAGTCCACCTTTATTACACATAACTTGCCCGCAGAAGAAAGTTTGTAATATACTTACCATTTCGAAGTTGTATGGATGGGCCTCCCAGGAAACTGGTCACGTAACGCTCCTCCTCTGAAAAGCCAGCTTCCGCTGACGTCACGTCCTTTACCAGGTTTTCATCCTGGGCTGTGGATGGGAAGTCATGTCCTCTGTGGACAGAGCCAGAACTATACCTGTTCTTGGTGCATGCGCAGATGAAGTGGATTAAGTGTGTGCATGCGCCAGGGAGAGGAACAGTTCTGACTCAAATCACAGCAGAAGTGACGTCCTGTCTAAAGCCCAAACTGGAAAACTGGTAAAGGACATGATGTCAGCAGAACCTGGATTTTCAAAGGAGAAGTGGGTTCATGGTAGACCGATCCACGAAAGTCTAGGGAGGTAAATATATTACAAACTTTCCCCATCAGCCGTGTAATGTGTAATTAAGGTGGTTTTGTGGAATGCTCTGGGTCCCAGAAATCCACCTGAAAGAGGACCTGTTTTATTGTTCCATGCAGTTGTCTTAATAACAATTCTACACGGTGCCCCCATAATCAACATAAACTGTAAAAATAATAGACTGTGCAGTGCCTAAGTAGTAGTGCCAGGCAATGCATAAGTAAATACCAGTGGCGCCCCCTTCATGTACCTCGTGTGACAGCATAGGCCGCACATTCCTAAGACCAGCCCTACCTCTAAACTGTGCGACCTACTGTAAAACGGAAAGAGCTAGCATACACTGTCATGTGGCAGCTGCCGTATGTGGCTGATAAAACCACAGGGGCAGGGTTTTCATATAGATTGTTAATTGACTACATGATTATGCCGATAATACCTGAAAAATGCATGGCCATTGATAATCATGCTATTGAAGGTTTGTGGATAGAACTGCTGTATTAATTATCCGCACACTCATGCAATTTTAAAAACTTGCCTTATGCATGTAGGCCTGACTTTTTGACCACAGCGATATGGTCCCATACCCTCAAATAAATATGCCATCAATACCACCAATATAATACCAGTCCATCCTGCCTGCAAGGTTATTAAAGGGGTTTTCGGGGAAATTAGATATTAATGGCCTATCTTCAGGATAAGTCATCAATATCAGAACGATGGGTACTGACACCCGTCACCTCAACCAATCAGCTGTGTTGGAAATCCACCGGTGCTGGAAATTATACAGTGGACATTGCAGGAAGCAGAAGGTTCCATTTACTGTGTGGTAGCTGTGCAGAAGTACGAAATTCAAGTAAGCTGCCAGCGTTGAAATCTCCACAGTGCATGGAGTCTTCCATCCACTGTATAGTTTCCGGCGGCTAGGTTCTGCCCAAAACAGCTGATTGTAGGGGTGCCAGGAGTTGGATCCTCATTGATCTGATATTGAAGAGCTATCTTAAGGATTGGCCATCAATATATAAGTTCCGAATAAACCCTTTAATTCAGTTCCAGGACCTCAAAGGGGTTCTGTACCTTTTTATAATGGATGATAGTTCATCAGCATGTGATCATCAGCATGTGATCAGGGGTTCGAGAAGGCAGCAGCGCTCACAGTAGCGCTGTGGCTTCCTCACTGTTTCCCACAGGCCAGTGATATCAAGACTATTATCACTGGCCTGGAAGCGGCTCAGCCTCATTCACTTCAATGGAGCTGGCCCAGGCCAGTATTACTAGTCATGACGTCACTGGTCTGCAGGAAACAGCGAGAAGGTCTCCTCAAACAACTGATCGGTGGGGGGACCGGGGGACTACTTCCAAAGTTAATAGAAAAATATGTGCCCAACCCTGAGGCTAGATGGGAATTCTATTCATAAACAGAGCATTTATACATACCTATTAAAATCAGTTTACGTGAGTCTTAGGAGTAAAGGTGGATTTACTAAAATGTCTTGTTTATGCCCATCTCATATTGTCTTACCTTTAGGTGGCACAGTACACTGGCAACGTGAAAACTCACCTCCAGGAAGGACACTTTATTCCAAGTGCCTTTCAGCAAACGTGGACATCACAGCAAACATGATGTTGGGTATGATCAAGGGCCCCAAAGAAAATCAAGATCTTAATTTGCTTGGCCAAGCAGCAACATGGCTGTCTCAGTGTCAGAATTCCAGGGGTGGTTACTCATCCTCACTGGTAATCAAAGGGCGAACAATCCAGAATATTGTATATATTGTCAGCTTCTTAAAAAGCAAACTGGAAAAGTAAGTCGATATTGCCTATTTCCTTTAGGATACAGCATCGGGCGTTGAAGCCATGACTGAGTTTGGTCGACTGGTCAATGTCAAGGGCACCGATTTTGAGGTTATTGTGAGTCAAGGAGATAAGGAAGTTGCCCGAATAAATGTAAACACAGAAAACAAGATGGTGGTTCATAGAGTGAACCTGCTCGTTGTATTTGAGATGATCAAAATCTCTGCCACTGGGACAGGCAACTCCCTCACACAGGTAAGATTGCAATCAAAGTGACCATATACTGTATTCATACTTTCATTATCACATCTTAGGGCAGGCACCATAAATTTCCATGCCCCATACAAAGGTCAGGTCTCTGTAAGTTTGTATGTCTTGGGTCAATGCCATGTCTCTTTGACTGCTGATAATTTATTCTGCCAATTCTAAAAGAGGCAGGGCTAGCTGAAGGAAACCAATAGACTTGTCCACATCAGCTTGCTAAGAGAAAAAGACAACGAACGCCCCAAAAATTCTAGAAATTCACTTGACACGGCAGAACTTGACAGAAACCTTGTAAGGTTTCCATCCACATTGGGCGCAATCTGGTGCCTTTTTTTTATCTACTCTGTCTGCCTGATTCTCAGGACAAGAAGCAGGCGGTCAGGTGGTAGTTCTGCCACACCATAGACAATTGACAGGGCATGGCCAGAGCTATAGTTTTGCAATAGCTGGAAAGGCACAAGTTGGTAACCAAAACCCTAGAACAAAAATAGACCTTTCTTATACTGGATGTTGTTCGACAGAAAGAGATGAGTTTATCTTTGTATTAATGAATGTTGGGACAATCAGAATATTACTGTAGTTTCCCTGCATAATCATTTATTGAATATGCATGACTCCAAATTGTTCCTTTTTTACAAAATTTTCACAAAATTTTGGTACCGATGCAAATGTGCCCCAAAGCTAGTGTTTCTGGGAAGCTTTTCTGTGTGGATCGGCGGCAGGGCTTTTACCCTTCTTCGAATAGGGTTTGACATGTTGGGATGTATGAATTTGTCAATTACCAACTACTACTTCAAGTAGTAACTGTATGTTTCTCTATCTAGATAACATCGAAATTCAACACCAGGATATCAAATGAAGACAGCTCATTCACACTAAACGTTACTACACGGGCTGAAACCTGTACTGAAGGTGTAGCTCCAGTTATTTACACTGATATCTGTGCCATGTAAGTCTCTGCAGGCACAAAACTGACTCTATTCCAAAATATTGTATTTTAAAGGCGTTGCCCACTTGACAATGCTATTTTGTTAGAAAGGCCCTCATATAAATTGACCACAGGGTGCTCAGATCCTCATAAGGCTACTTTCACACTTGCGTTTGGGGTTCCGCTTGTGAGATTAGTTTGAGGGCCCTCACAAGCGGCCCCGAACTGATCCATTCATCCCCAATGCATTCTGAATGGATAAGGATCCGCTCAGAATGCATCAGTTTGGCTCCGTTCCGCCTCCATTCCGCTCTGGAGGCGGACACCAAAACACAGCTTGCAGCATTTTGGTGTCCGCCTGGCCGTGCGGAGACAAATGGATCCGTCCTGACTTACAATGCAAGTCAATGGGGACGGATCCGTTTGACGTTGACACAATATGGTGAAATTGCAAACGGATCCGTCCCCCATTGACTTTCAATGTAAAGTCAGGAATCCCTATAAATATACCATCGGATCGGAGTTTTCTCCAATCCGATGGTATATTTTAACTTGAAGCATCCCCATCACTATGGGAACGCCTCTATGTTAGAATATACCATCGGATTTCAGTTAGATGTCAAAACTTAGATCCGACAGTATATTCTAACACAGAGGCGTTCCCATAGTGATGGGGACGCTTCAAGTTAGAATATATTAAGAACTGTGGACATAACGGCCCCCTGCTGCCTGGCAGCACCTGATCTCTTACAGGGGGCTGTGATCCGCACAATTAACCCCTCAGGTGCGGAACTCTCTGGCCACCAATGAATTTAATACTGGGGAGGGAGGGAGGGGGGGCCGCACTGGCCACCAATGAATTGAATACTGGGGAGGGAGGAGAGCCGCACTGGCCACCAATGAATTTAATACTGGGGAGGGAGGGGGGCCGCACTGGCCACCAATGAATTTAAAACTGGGGAGGGAGGGGGGGTCTGGCCCCTGCTGCCTGGCAGCACCTGATCTCTTACTGGGGGCCATGATACGCACAATTAACCCTTCAGGTGCGGCACCTGAGGGGTTAATTGTGCAGATCACAGCCCCCTGTAAGAGATCAGGTGCTGCCAGGCAGCAGGGGGCCGTTATGTCCACAGTTCTTAGTATATTCTAACTTGAAGCGTCCCCATCACTATGGGAACGCCTCTGTGTTAGAATATACTGTCGGATCTGAGTTTTCACGATCTAACTCAAATCCGATGGCATATTCTAACATAGAGGCGTTCCCATGGTGATGGGGACGCTTCAAGTTAAAACTCCGATCCGATGGTATATTAATAGGGACTCCTGACTTTACATTGAAAGTCAATGGGGGACGGATCCGTTTGCAATTGCACCATATTGTGTCAACGTCAAACGGATCCGTCCCCATTGACTTGCATTGTAAGTCAGGACGGATCCGTTTGGCTCCGCACGGCCAGGCGGACACCAAAACGCTGCAAGCTGCGTTTTGGTGTCCCCCTGCAGAGCGGAATGGAGGCGGAACGGAGCAAAACTGATGCATTCTGAACGGATCCTTATCCATTCAGAATGCATTGGGGATGAACGGATCAGTTCGGGGCCTCTTGTGAGAGCCCTCAAACGGATCTAACAAGCGGAACCCCAAACGCAAGTGTGAAATTAGCCTAAATCAGCTGTGATATGTGGAGAAACCTGGAAGCAAGTGTTGATTGCCTCCACAGAATGGGTGCTGCTTTGTGGTTCCAGCACTGACTTCCAAAGACAGAGGTACATCTAAGAGCTGATTGGCAGGGATGTGGGGTGTGAAACCTTCATTAATCAGCTAATGATAGCCTATCCTGAGGATAGGGCATCATTTACTAAACACTGGACAACCCCTTTGATTTCAATTACTGTCTGTCTAGAGTGAAAGATGCTCTTTGTAGCTTCTGTTCAATCTGGCTAATCAATGAGAAAACTAATAGATATGTTCCCCAAGTCATATTGTGAATTGCTATTTTTTTTCATCTTGATTAAGATCATTGGTTTGATGTCTCAATTAGAGTCTTGGATTATACACTGAATGTGTTTATACAAGTCAATTTAAGTTCTGTTTATTCCACCTCTTTGAGAGAGGAGACCCAACCGTAGTTACTCCCATCCTCTGTGCAGGACTCTTCTCTCCAGAAGAACAGAGTTTTTAGCAAACACCAGGATAGGGAATTTTCCCCAAGGTTATAGATATTTATGAAGTTCCTCCTGTCCTACCAGCTTCATTGTGAGGGCCCATATTGATAATGGCTATGGCTATTGCTCTTTTCTGTGTATCCCTATAATCTTATGATGTCTATTAGTGATGAGCGAGCATGCTATGCTCGGCAGATCCGAGTGCTCGGCCGAATAATTCGGGTGCTCAAATACAATTTAATACAATGGAAGTCAATGGGAGAACCCCAGGCAACCCCTGCTCGGAAGAGAAGAGGGTGTCTGATTCATAAAAAAAGGTTAGAAATTGATGGAAACCCCATCAAAATAGTTTGGCAACAGCATTAAGAGGATGGCTGGATGCGTCTTGGACTTCTATTACGTACGACATACAGTAGACAACCACACAAAGGCTATATGCCAAAAGCCAAGTATGTACAAGCCATCCATCTATCCATGAGACAGATAACAGCCAGCATACCTTACAATGGCAACCTTGTGCACTATGAGATATTCCAAACCAGCTCTCATCTGACTGAGAACCAGTAAACCTCAAAGTTATTTTGCATCTGTTAGATGGCTTGGGTGGACCTGCACACCTAAATCAATATCATTAGGGCGACAAAAAGTTTTCTGATTGTCCTGACATAATATTCAATAACCTTTCTATACAGTTTTGTCATGTAAAAACTAATTTGCATAAACATGGGAATATGGAAAAGACATGCAAATGAGCAGAATCTCTCATAAAAAGCGCCCTGTATTAGTTGCATAGTGTTATGACAAGACTATTCACTCACAACAGCGAATAGTCTTGTCATAACACTATGCAACTAATAGAGGGCGCTGTTCATGAGTCATGAATCATGACTCATGAACAGCACCCTCTATTAGTTGCATAGTGTTATAACAAGACTATTCGCTGAGATCATATTCGCTATATTGCTCTATATATGTTTTTTAGAATATTCGTAATATTCTAAAAAAAGAATATATAGCAACATAGCGAATATTATGTAATAATTATGTCATAAGTCAGTAATAATATCTGACACTAAAAAAGCGGGGTAATAACTCAGTGTAGATCGCCAGTTATTACACAGCTTTCCCAGTGTCAGATTTTATCACTGAGTTATTACCCAGCTTTCCCAGTGTCAGATTTTATCACTGAGTTATTACCCACCTTTCCCAGTGTCAGATGATATCCTAGTGTAAATCATGAATCTTCTAATCGCAAATTTTTATTGCGAATTTTCCATGCAAAAGGCTACACTAATAAGCTTGTCATAAGACTCAGCCTAATATTCTTGTCAGAAGACTATGAAACCAATAGATGGTGCTATTGAGTTATGAACAGCGCCCTCTATTGGTTTCATAGTCTTCTGACAAGAATATTAGTCATAAGACTGTGAAACCAATAGAGGGCGCTGTTCATACCTCCATAGCACCCTCTATTGGTTTTCATAGTCTTATGACAGCAGAAAAACAAGGCAGATTCTGCTAATTTGCATGTCTTTTCCATATGCGCATGTTTATGCAAATACATTTTACATGACAAAACTGTATAGAAAGGTTATTGAATATTATGTTAGGACAATCAGAAAATGTTTTGTCGCCCTAATGATATTGATCTAGGTGTGCAGGTTCACCCAAGCCATCCAACAGATCTGAAGTAACTTTGAGGTTTACTGAGCAATGGCCAGGATACGGTGGTTAAAGTTCTGCATTTGTTGCGACTCCAATTGCAGCGTGCACAGGGTACTATCCCAGGGCCCTTCCAAGGTGTTATAACGCACGTCCCAGATTAGGAATGCCAGAGTGGTGTAATGGCCTATAATGTCTCTATAAGGTGGTGATAATTGTGTCAACGGTGTCTCCTACCTGGGTACAGCTGGACTACTGGCTCCTGGCTCACTTGCAATAAATTTGAGTGTAGTGATAGTAGGAGTAATAGAGGAATTTGGCAGCAGAAATGATGTCCAGACCAGATTAGATGTCAAGATTATATGAAGTTCAAATGTTTCTAACTTGTATCCAAGCAGTATATGTCACGGCTGAGGATGGGGGAAACCCTCAGCCGTACGATCCCAGAAGATGTTTGGTCGCTGCTCGGCCAGGACCACAGGATCAGGGAGCAGGTCACCTCCTATCGCATCCCTAATACTGACCCTGACTCCTAGCTGTATGAGCCGACCCTGATGGTAGGAGGGCTCATACTCCGGAACCTCGGGGTCCCAACTAGCCCTCAGGGTGGCCCTGAACTAGGAGCAGGGTAAGACGACCTGTTCCTCCTAGGCACGGACGAACAGGAGTCTCACTGGCCAAGCTGCAAGGAGATGGGGAACATAAACAGAGATATGGATATGACAGATGAACCAAGCAGTTCCACACTAACCTTCCACAGCCTTGCTGACTGGAACCCGTGCTCAAATACGCTGTCCACACAAACACAAGGGAGACAGCACACACATCAAAACACACAGGTAACCAGGACAGGCATAGCTGCAATAAATATCAAGAGCATAAAAACATCAACTTAACATCAGACATTCTTTTTATGACCGCAAGGGTGGCCCTTACTGGAAAGATGGTATATAAACCAGGAGGATGACTCCAGCAAAACGCATGGCTGAAGTACCCCTCAGCAACTGCCTTCCAGCAGGAAGCTAAATAGCCCAAGCGGCCACACCCACACACACACTAGGAAAGGGGTTAACCCTTCCATCACCAAACAAGGTAAGTGTCACTTAAAGGGGAAGTGTACAATAAACAATTTCACTGCAGCTGTCACCGCAGGCAACGACATGCGTGGCAACCATGTCCTAGGAGTCAGCCCGAAGGCCGAGACACTGCCACACATGTACACAATACCCCACGTTGCGACGGGCAGCCACGAGTGAAGGGAAGTGTCACAGTGCACACCTACATAAACCTCGTGCACATCAGACATAGAAAGTGAACACTAAAACCACACATTACCAGAGGCAACCGCATGCCGTGACAGCGAGCGCCTAGCAACCGCTCAGGCCGCTCCACTGCCAACAACTTAATGTTGCCAACGGCAACCACATGTGATTAGAAGATAGTAGTGAGTTAGAGGCGTGTGGTAACACAACTCTGGGGTGTTACAACTGGTTCTCAGTCAGATGAGAGCTGGATTGGAATATCTCATAGTGCACAAGGCTGCCATTGTAAGGTATGCTGGCTGTTATATGTCTCATGGATAGATGGATGGCTTGTACATACCTGGCTTTTGGCCTATAGACTTTGTGTGGTTGTCTATTGTATGCCGTACATAATAGGAGTCTAAGACGCATCCAGACATCCTCTTAATGCTGTTGCCAAACCATTTTGATGGGGTTTTCATCAATTTCTAACATTTTTTATGATCCAGACGTCCTCTTCTCTTCCGAGCAGGGGGTTGCCTGGTTGTCTCCCATTGACTTCCATTATACTCAGGTGCTCGGCCGAGGACACAAATATAGCAATTTGTTTGGGCTGAACACCCGAATACTCTGGTGCTTGAACATTACTAATGTCTATGTATTAAGGCTTAAGTTTTGTTACTAGAAAAATGTATTGGTTAAAGAAGGTCACTGTATTGACCAAAGCTAATTGATCACACTCTATCTTTAGGCTGCTTGGGTTCCAGGCAAATTTTTGGGATTGAACACAGAAGCTAATGGTTGGAAAAGTAGAATTCATGGCTCTGGTCAGGGTCAGAACTTTGTTAGAAGTGAAAAAAAAAAAGTCAGGAAGTTACCCACTCAAAATACTGTTTGTGGCTGTGCTGGGATGGTTGCCATACTGACCAGTGAATCCCTGGCTAGTTGACCTATAAGTAAGGCTGAAAGCTGAGCTGATCAGGTTCCTGCCTCAGTGTCCAATCCCAGAGCTAGTAGGGGATTTAACATTGCTACTCGATGATTGCAATCACCTGTGATTTTGTTCCCTGGCTCCATTGTTTAGGAACTAAGAAATATTCATTTCATCTCACTATTTGCTTTCTTTTCTTAGGTACACAGGAAGTAAAAACCAAACCAATATGGTACTTGTTGACATTAAAGAATTGACTGGGTATACTACTGACAGAGGATTAGCTTACATGGTGAGATATAAGGGTTTTGGAAGTCATAAGATTTGATACTGTTACGAGCCCGTACCGGCGCGGCCCTTATATCCCCTGTGGGACGAACATCGTGCCATTAACTATGCCATGTGGCGTCCTAGTTGACTTCATCCCTTGCATGTTACTTTCTCTATGCTACTCCCTTAGGGCACTACCAAATACTTTCACAGCCAATGGCTAAGGATCCCTGGACCTGGGTACTCGACGCACACTCCCCAGTCAGAGGGCATCTGAGCTTTAGGTTCCCTGGTGACCAGCAAAGGTGTATTGGAAGTCTAGTACTTCTGCAATTCTCTTGCATCTTGCCTGCGTTAGTCACTGCCTGGGATCCTGTTGTTCTCCTCTTGTTCTTCCCAGCCTCCCTATGTGTTCCTTAACCTCCAGTTCAAGCTTTATTTGTATTTAAAGGCTATGTACACCTTTAGGGGCATTTTTTATGATTGCATTTTATTCATTTTGGGCTAAAAATCTTTTTTTCAATTGGTCTTTATTAAAAATGCTAAGTCGTTTCTGAGATGCAAGAGTTAAAGCATCAATCTATCTGCAAGCTTTCAGTTCTGTTCTCTTTGAATCCCATCAGGTGACGGCTCATGTGGGGTTCTTATCTGCAACCTCCTGACCTCCTATACACTCCTTATAGCTCAATTCTTATCAAACTGATAAGAATATACTGTAGCTCAAAAAAGTGTTTATGAGGTCAGGAGGTCAGAGATAATAGCCCCGCACAACCACCAGCTGATGGGATTCAAAAAGAACAGAACTGATAACTTGTATGCAGACTGATGTTTTAGCTCTTGCATCTCAGAAATGGCTGAACTTTTTTTTAATAAAGACCAATTGAAAAAATGACTTTTAGAACAAAATGAGTAAGGCTACTTTCACACTGGCGTTTCTGGGTCTGCTTGTGAGATCCGTTTCAGGGCTCTCACAAGCGGCCGAAAACGTATCAGTTCAGCCCCAATGCATTCTGAATGGATAAGGATCCGCTCAGAATGCATCAGTTTGCCTCCGTTCAGCCTCCATTCCGCTCTGGAGGCGGACACCAAAACGCTGACGATGCGGAGCCAAACGTCCTGACTTACAATGTAAGTCAATGGGGACGGATCCGTTTTCACTGACACAATATGGTGCAATTGAAAACGGATCCGCCTCCCATTGACTTTCAGTGTAAGTTAAAACGGATCCGTTTGCATTATCATGAACAAAAAAAATCTATATTGTTCATTATAATGAAAACGGATCCGTTCTGAACGGACACAAGCGTTTGCATCATAGGTGCGGATCCGTCTGTGCAGATACCAGACGGATCCGCACCTAACGCAGGTGTGAAAGTAGCCTAAAATGCAATTTTAAAAAATGCCAATGAAGGTATACATCCCAGTCAGAATGCCTTGTCTGGACTGTGTAACTAACACTACCCTGCATTCCAGTGTATCCTGTGTTGCTTGGGTGCTATAAGAATCTAAAAAAAACAGCATTACCATCTACAGTGATCTAGACTTAAAAAAAATACCTAGAAGCCACTGACTCCTAAACTGAAAAATTTAGGAGCCGAATTAAAATTTTTGTCACCAAATTTAAAGTACATAAAAATATAATAAAAAAAAAGACTTGGAGAAGGAAGTGAGACGCAGGTCACAGTAGTGAGCCAGCTCTACTTACAGCATACTGGCTGCCAACACGTATAGAAGGATAGAGCCAGAGCACCACATACTTCTTACATCCAGTGACCTCTCCTGTGATGTAGACATTCTGTCCTCATCTTTTCCATTTGACAAATTCTTTCAGCCGCGTCTCGTCTTTGCAAAGATTGTTACACATGTTAGCTTTCTCAATTTTTCAATCAAACTCCCCACCTTATCAACACACACTCCCAATTGTGCCCACTGTGCTCCCAAATGCACCCAAATAATATACTGCTCAAAAAAGTGACCCCAGCAGAAATAATGCCCCCTATAGTGCCTCTAGCAATTATAATGCCTCCTAGAACGCCCCCTAGTAATAATAATGTCCGATAAAATGCCCTCAGTAATACTTATAAAACCCTACATTGTGCTTTTCCAGTAATAATGCCTGTGTCCCAAAGAATAATGTCCCCCAATATGTCCCTATAACAGAAATGCCCCATACAGTGCCTCCAGCATTAATATCCCCCATTTTACCTCAAGTAAAAATGTCATTATAGTACCCTTAGTATTAATAGTGCCCCCAGTAATAATGCCCCTTTAAAAAAATACCACTATAGAGCCCCAGTATTAAAACGCCCCCAGTACCTCCAGTAATGCCCCAGATAGTGCTCTCATATAAAAAAAAATCCCCAGTAATGCCCCTTATAAAGCTACAGTATAAGCCACCAGTAATGCCCCTCATTCTGTTCCTAGTATTAAAAATTCCCCTAGTGTACCCCCAATAATGCTGCCAGTTATGTGCCCCACTGTGCCCCCAGTAGCAATGTCGCCCACAGTGCCCCTTCAGTAATACTGTCCCCCACAGTGCTCCTATAGTAGTAGTGTCCCCCACAGTGCTCCTGCAGTAGTAATGTTCCCCATAGTGCCCCTTCAGTAGTAATATCCCCCAAAGTACTCCTTTAGTAGCAGTGTCCCCACTAAGCTCTTCCAGTAGTAATATTCCCCAGAGTGCCCCTTCAGTAATACTGTCCCCCACAGTGTTCCTACAGTAGTAGTGTCCTCCACAGTGCTCCTCCAGTATTATTGTCCCCCACAGTACTCCTCCAGTAGTAGTGTCCCCCACAATACTCCTCTAGTAGTAGTGTCCCCCACAGTGCTTTTCCAGTAGTAGTGTTCCCTACAGTGCCCCTCCAGTAGTAATGTTCCTCCCAGTGCCTCTCCATTAGTAATGTCCCTCCCAGTGCCCCTCCAGTAGTAATGTCCCCCACAGCGCCCCTCCAGTAGTAATGTCCCCCACAGCGCCCCTCCAGTAGTAATGTCCCCCACAGCGCCCCTCCAGTAGTAATGTCCCCCACAGTGCCCCTCTAGTAGTAATGTCTCCCACAGTGCTCCTCCGGTTGTAATGTGCCCCACAGTGCCCCTCCAGTAGTAATGTCCCCCACAGTGCCCCTCCAGTAGTAGTGTCTCCCCCAGTAGTAATTTCCACCACAGTGCCCCTCCAGTAGTAGTGTCTCCCCAGTAGTAATTTCCACCACAGTGTCCCTCCAGTAGTAATGTCCCCCATAAAGCCTCAGTATAAGCCACCAGTAATTCCCCTTATAATGCTCCTAGCACAAAAAATTCCCGTAGAGTACCTTCAATAATATTGAGAGTTATGTGCCCCACAGAGCCTCTTCAGTAATACTGTCCCCCACAGTGCTCCTACAGTAGTATTGTAGTAGTGTCCTTCACAGTGCTACTCCAGTAGTTATGCCCACAGAGTCCCCCTCCAGTATTAATGTCCCCCACAGTGCCCCTCCAGTAGTAATGTCTCCCAAAGTGCGCCTCCAGTAGTGGTGCCCCTCAGAGTGCTCCTCCAGTAGTAGTGTCCCCCACAGCACCCCCAATAGCAATGCCCCCCCAAGTAATGTCCTCTATAGTTCCACCACAGTCACAGTGCCCCCCCCCCCCCCCCCCCCCCCCGTAGTAGTGTCTAGAGATGAGCGAATCGACTTCGGATGAGCACTCAGTACAGTATTAGAATGTATAGGCTCAGATGAGCCAAAGTCGCGAGACTTCGGGTAATAACTTCAAAAATGTATTTATACTGTTAAAAACGTTTTCCTGAACTCTGTTTCGGGTTCCAAGTGGTACCTTGGAACTGAACCCAAGTCAGGGAAGGGGTTTTTAACAGTAGAAATTAGTTGTGTTACATAGATAAACTACTGTAGTACTAGACAAGGGTCTCCAAGGCTATAATTCATAAAAGCCTTTTAGGACTGCAATTAGTGCTGAGATGAAAATCCAAAAATGTTGTGTGGTGCTGACAAGCTCTTCACATAAATGTCATTACTTATTGAAAACTCCATGCCATTTTCTTCTTCATTTAGATGTTGTCCCCCATAACAACGGGTGAAGTTGAATTTAGAGACAATCACGTGCAGTTTTACCTGATGTCTGTGAGTAGTAGATTAATAACCTTTGCATCTCCTATTTAATAAATGAGTATCACATCTATGAATACTGTATGTAATCATTCTCTTTACTGTGCAGCTTAAAGCCCAGTTTGAGGTCTGCTTCACCATCACATCATTTCTGGACCAACGGGCTTTACTCTATCAGAACAGCGCCGTTACCATATGCGATTATTATGATGCAGGTAATATGTCCAACGTAAAAAGTTATTAAGAATCATTTTTACATTGTAATATACTGTACATGAAAGGAATTCCATGCTTTTTTTTTTATACTTTTAGTCACTTTGAGATGACTGCACAGCACTCAAATCATTTATGGAAGGTTTATTTTCTTGTTTTATTTACAGATAATGCAGCTTTTGCTGTGTATACCTACCCCTGCTCACCTACCGCTGTGGTAAGAAAAAACGGAATCAGTTGCACAGTGTGTGTGGGCACACTGTACCACTAGAACAGATTTGGCTTGGGGTTATTCCCAAGAGTGTTCTCAAAGTGCCCACCTTCAGGTCTACAGAGGGGTCTGGACTTCTGCAGAGGAACTAGCAGTCCACTACCTTTCAGGGTAGTGTCTGTTCAAGTGACTGCATACACAAGGGTCAAGAGACATTGATGGAAAACATCAAGGGTTCAGGCAAAATCATAGTCAGGAACAGGGCAATCAGAGTACATGCAATCCAATAAACAGTCTGAGGTCAGGGCAGCCATTGAAGGGTCAAATCCATATAACAATTGCAGCAAGCCCCTGAGGAGCTGTTGCAAAGTATGGGAGTGGGAGTGGTAGCGGCAGCGATGAGATGTTGTGTCATAGTGTACTGTAGGTCTTCAGGGAATGGCTCTCTGGGGATCGGTGCAGTGGAAAGGTAGTTTAAAGAATCAGGCCAGGTGTAAGGGGGTATGGTGGCTGGTTGGATGGCAATTTAATAGCACTAGCAGGCACTTGTCCACTGTGATACAGGCTTACCGTATGTTAGTCTGGCCTGGATGTGGTTTGGGTGATGGGTGTCTTAACAGTAGGCCCCCACCTTGCAGCAGTGTCTGTAAAGCTGTATTTCACTGATCACTCTGCTATCTTGACATATTGATGATTTCTGACAGCAGTGTTCTGGATATTGATGATCTCTCTGGAGTGTTTGTATATGGATATGGTTCCTTGAAGTAGGAGCTCTGACATTTGCTTCTTCTCCTTTCTTCCGCCTGAAATGAGCCCCCCCATCCTTACTGGCAGGAAGTAGGACCAGCCCACCCCTACCAAGTGGAGAGGAACAGGATAGTTAGCACAGTTCCTGCCAACCACTATCATCTTGTTGGAATAAATGGCCAAAACATGTACTGAAAATACATATAAAACATAATAATTGCTGATAACCCCAGGTTTAAGGTACTGCACAAGCAAAAGTGGGTACACAAGCAGATGAACGTAGAATGCACACCTTTGCAAGAACTTAGGAAATTAATGTATTGCTCCTGATCCTGAACACTCACATAGGGGAAGGAAGTTCCCCTGGGTGGCTGGCCATACGTTGGAAAAGCTTAGGGTGTGTGCACACTGGCCTCTTAAGAACTAAAGGGAGCACACACAGGTAGTGAGAGGCACTGCCAGCAAGAAGAAGACGTCAATCTCCAAGCGTTATCAGCCAAGCTACTCTTGTAGCCAGGCATATTGGAAAGAAAGACCGGCGGGCCTAAGATACTGGAGAACAGAAACAGGGAATCGAGTGAGCAGTGCAGCACATGTGCCTGCCAAGGACAACAAACTGGCTGTGGGCAAGGGCCACCATCATAACAGAAGGTGTCTATAGGTCCTTTCTATTTATATAGATTCCTCTATAGGAGTCATGTGTTGGAGGGGTCAATATAAGTAGGCTGCCTCCAAAGCCTTGTCATTTTGGTCGTGTATCCCAACTTGATGCTTTCAATAACAAAGAAGTCATTACTTTCAGATGGAAGCAAAATATCTGTAGTGAGTTCCCATGAACTTCACATGTGCCAATTGTTGGATTATGTCAGCTACATAGAGAAAACAGTGATCTGTTCCCAAACAAATGCAGTAAAGAGCAAATGTAAGGGACAGATGTGTCACGGTCCGATTCCTGCAATACTCAGGAAAAGAACCAATCAGGCAGCACAAAGTTACATATTTCACCCATCCTTCTCGACAACTTTGGTTAAGGTATCTACCTGGCTCCAGGATTTTGGTGAAGTCACAAATGTTGCCAAGCAGAGAGACAGAAGTCCGGAAGTTAGATATGGGAGTTGGGTAGAAGTGTGCAATATTGGGGTAGAACGTGAGCAAAGTTGGTGATATGAAAAGTCTAATAGCAGAGGCCAAAAAGAGCCAGTTATACAGTAAGGTGAGGAGAATTTGAGTAGCCCATCGAGCCAAAGTTTTCTTAGAGGAACCTAGGAGTAGTGGTTATGCATTATAGTAAGTGAGCTATCTCACTGCAACCTTGACTGGCAGGGTGAGGAGATGGCACTGTAAAGCAGTGACTTGAGGTATTACATGATCAGGAATGAATTCATATACAATGTATCTGGCACCAGAAGAGCATCTGCTAAATTATATCATACTATATGATGTGGAGCCTATAGAATAGGATAAAGGGGAACAATCTGACAGTAACTGGTTCTATTCTTTCTCCAGGAATAATCTTGATGCCTTCATGTCGGATCACATTTCAGGATATTCTATAACATAAAGAATTGTTGTAGATTTTAGTTTGCAATACTTAATGATGATCTATAATAAAAAATAAAACAGATGAAAAGACCATTGGAATGTCAAGGCTAACCGTTTGGAACATGCCGAGAACTGGAGGAGGATTCATTGTGTTCATTGTGTGGTGGACTGTTTTGTTGATGTTTTTCTGCTCTCAAAGTCTCTTCTGTGATAATCCATCTGTGATTTCATCCATAAATCAAAAGTAAAATACTTTCCGTCTTCAGCTTGTGTCCAACTTGCTTTTTGTTCTAGTAGTCACACATCTGGACTAGACTTGGGGGGGTCACCCTTTCAAAAAAGGCTACAAACAGGTCTGACTCCATCCTTGTCTAGTAGTCACACATCTGGACTAGACTTGGGAGGGTCACCCTTTCAAAAAAGGCTACAAACAGGTCTGACTCCATCCTTACCTGCACAGAATAGAACAGAGATATTTTTGTGCACCGTGGTAAATCTGAATTGAGCTCTACTGTGGTTACATTTATGAAAGGAAACATTAGTTAAGACAAAGAACAAACCTCAGCATCGACAAGGGGCACACATCTGTGCTAGGGTCACATAGTGAAACTGCCCAATCAAATGGGTATTCAAGATTAGCAGAGTATGTTGACATTACTGTCCTGGTTTGGCAGTAAAAGCCCCTTAGATGACACAAAAAGATATATTGGGGGAAATTTACTAATCAAAATGTGCCAGAATTTGCCAAAAAGACTTTTCTAGCCTTTTTACAATGCATCCGATAAGTGGCGGGTAGAGTTGAGCGGACACCTGGATGTTCGGGTTCGACGAGTTCGGCCGAACTTGAAAAAAAAGTTCGGGTTCGGGACCCGAACTTGACCCCGAACCCGAACCCCATTGAAGTCAATGGGGACCCTAACTTTTGGGCACTAAAATGGCTCTAAAATAGTCCTGGAAAGGGCAAGAGGGCTGCAAAAGGCTTAAGAGCATGGCAACTGTTCTGCAAACAAATGTGGATAGGGAAATGACTTAAAATAACAGAAAATACAGAAAAATTTAAAATTACAATCTGGATCTAGGAGTAGGAGGTTGAGGAGGCGGTGAAGGAAGAATAGGTAACCAACACTGATTTGTGTTATTTTTTATTTTTAAATTGGGGTATCCCCAAAATATTGGGACATATAACAAAATAAAACAAAGAATAAGTGCACTTGAGTACAAGGATAGATGGTTGAGGCTGGTATAAATGTCTATTCTGCACAAGGTACGGACAAGTCCCGTGGGATCCATGCCTGGTTCATTTTAATAAACTTAAGCTTGTCCACATTGTCTGCGGCCTATGATAATGCTCTCTGCCGTGCTAAACACACGTTCACACTATACACTGGCTGCAGGGCAGGTCAGCACCTCCAAGGTTGACAAAGCTTTTCCACATTTTGGCCATGCTAACCCTGCCTTCTCACGTGCTGGCGGTGCCCCAGCTGCGTTGGCGACCTCTTCCTCCTCCTCTGCCTTCGCCTTGTGCTTCCACTGTGCCCCCGCTGTCAGGTGGGAATGCCATCATCAGCGTGCGCAGCAGGGGTTCATTCACGGCAAAAGGGGGTTCATGTCACCCAGCAATAGAACAGAGGATTTTGAGAGATTTAGGGCCTGTCACCCAGGCACAGCAGGGGTTCATTCACGGCAAAAGTGGGTTCTTGTCACCCAGCAATAGAACAGAGGATTTTGAGAGAACGAGGCCCATGTCACCCAGGCACAGCAGGGGTTCATTCACGGCAAAAGGGGGTTCATGTCACCCAGCAATAGAACAGAGGATTTTGAGAAATTTAGGCCCCTGTCACCCAGGCACAGCAGGGGTTTGTATACGCCAAAAATGGTAAAATGTCACCCGACAATTGAAAATACGATTTTTTTCAATTTAGTGCACTAAAATTGGCACTTTTTTGCATTAAAATGGCTCTAAAATAGTCCTTGAAAAGGCTAGAGGGATGTAAAAGGCAGTAAAATGTGCTTAAGAGAATGGCAACTGCTCTGCAAACAAATGTGGATAGGGAAATAACTTAAAATAAAATAAAATAAAATTACAAATTATTAACCTGCAACTCAGAGAAGGAGGTGGATATGGAGTCCGAGGTTGAGGAGTTGGTGAATGTGGTGTTGTAGGTGGAGGCAGCAATGGAGGAGGAGGAGGTAGCCAACAATGTTTATTTTTTATTTTTTATTGGGGTAGGTAGCCCCCAAAATATTGGGACAAATAAAAAAATAAAAAAAAAAAAAGAATCATTGCACTTGACTTGAGTACAAGAATGTATGTTTGATGGTGGTATAAATGTCTATTCTGCACAAGGTACGGACAAGTCCTGAGGGATCCATGCCTGGTTCATTTTAATGAACGTGAGCTTGTCCACATCGGCTGTGGACAGGCGGCTGCGCTTGTCTGTGATGACACCTCCTGCCGTGCTAAACACACGTTCAGATAATACACTGGCCGCAGGCAGGCCAGGCCAGCACCTCCAAGGCGTAAGGGGCAAGCTCAGACAATGTGCCCAATTTGGAGACCCAGAAGTTGAAGGGGGCAGACCCGTCATTCAGTACGTATAGGCGTGTGCACACATACTGCTCCACCATGTTGGTGAAATGCTGCCTCCTGCTAAGACGTTCCATATCAGCTGGTGGTGCTGGTTGTTGTGGCGTGCTGACAAAGCTTTTCCACATTTCGGCCATGCTAACCCTGCCTTCTGAGGTGCTGGCCGTGCCCCGGCTGCTTTGGCGACCTCTTCCTCGTCCTCTGCCTTCGCCTTGTGCTTCCACTGTAGCCCCGCTGTCAGGTGGGAATGCCACCAGCAGCACGTCTACCAGCGTGCGCTTGTACTCGCGCATCTTACGATCACGCTCCAGTGATGGAATTAAGGACAGTACGTTGTCCTTGTAACGGGGATCCAGCAGCGTGGCCACCCAGTAATCAGCACAAGTTAGAATGTGGGCAACTCGGCGGTCGTTGCAGAGACACTGCAGCATGTAATCGCTCATGTGTGCCAGGCTTCCCAGAGACAACGAAAAGCTGTCCTCTGTGGGAGGTGTATCGTCTGTGTCCTCTGTATCCCCCCATCCACGCACCAGTGATGGCCATGAGCTGGTCTGGGTGCCACCCTGCTGTGAACATGGTTCCTCCTCCTGCAACTCCTCCTCCTCATCCTCCACCTCCTCATCCTCCAGAACTGTGCCCTGGCTGGACAATTGTGTACCTTGGGTTTGTGGGTGCAGGAACCCACCCTCGGAGCCACTTGGGAATGACTGGCCGGAAACCCTACGAAATGATCCCTCTTCCTCCTCCTCCTTCTGTGCCACATCCTCTTCCATTATCACCATGGGCGTTTTTTAAAGGAGGCATAGAAGTGGGATAGTAACGCTGAGAACTGCGTTATCAGCACTGGCCATGTTATTGGAGTACTCAAAACAGCGCAACAAGGAACACAGGTCTCGCATGGAGGCCCAGTCATTGGTGGTGAAGTGGTGCTGTTCCGCAGAGCGACTCACCCGTGCGTGCTGCAGATGAAACTCCACTATGGCCTGCTGCTGCTCGCACAGTCTGGCCAGCATGTGCAAGGTGGAGTTCCACCTTGTGGGCACGTCGCATATGAGGCGGTGAACGGGAAGGTCGAAGTTACGCTGCAGCGCAGACAGGCGAGCAGCAGCAGGGTGAGAATGCCGAAAGCGCGCACAGACAGCCCGCACTTTATGCAGCAGCTCTGACATATCGGGGAAATTTTTAAGGAATCTATGCACCACAAAATTCAACACATGCGCCAGGCAAGGGATCTGCGTCAAACCGGCTAGTCCCAGAGCTGCAACGAGATTTCGCCAATTATCGCACACCACAAGGCCGGGCTTGAGGCTCACCGGCAGCAACCACTCCTCGGTCTGTTGTTCAAGGCCCATCCACAGCTCCTGCGCGGTGTGGTATTTGTCCCCCAAACAGATAAGTTTTAAAACTGCCTGCTGTCGTTTACCCCTGGCTGTGCTGAAGTTGGTGGTGAAGGCGTTACGCTGACCGGATGAGGAGCTGGTAGAGGATGAGGAAGCGGAGTAGGAGGAGGAAGCAACAGGAGGCAAACTGAAGCGCCCTGCAATCCTCGGTGGTGGAAGGACATGCGCCAAACAGCTCTCCGCCTCAGGCCCAGCTGCCACTGCATTTACCCAGTGTGCTGTTATGCAGATATAACGCCCCTGACCGTGCTTACTGGTCCACGTATCCATAGTCAGTTGCACCTTACCACAGATGCCGTTGCGCAGTGCACACCTGATTTTGTCCCCTACTTGGTTGTGCAGGGAAGGGATGGCTCGCCTGGAAAAGTAGTGGCAGCTGGGCACGACGTACTGTGGGACAGCCACTGCGATAAGGCCTTTAAAACTATCCGTCTCCACCAGACAGAATGACAGCATTTCAAAGGCCAGTAATTTTGAAATGCTGGCATTCAGGGCTAGGGATCGCGGGTGGGTAGGGGGGTACTTCCTCTTCCTCTCCAGCGTTTGGGAGATGGAGAGCTGAACGCTTCGTGGGACATTGTGGAGATGCTTGGTGACCCAGGTGGTGGTGTTGCTGGAAGATCCTCTGTTTGCGGGGTGGAAGGTGGCACTGTCACTCCAGAGGTGGATGAAGAGGCCGCGACTGCAGCAGAAGAGGAAGCAGGAGGAGCCAGAGACCTTTCTTGGTTTTTGAGGTGTCTACTCCACTGCAGCTCGTGCTTAGCACTTAAATGCCTTGTCATGCAGGTTGTGCTCAGGTTGAGAACGTTTATGCCTCGCTTCAGGCTCTGATTTCATAGCGTGCAAACACTTGTGTCTTGTCGTCAGCACATTGTCTGAAGAACTGCCACGCCAGGGAACTCCTTGGAGCTGGCTTTGGTGTGCTCGGTCCCTTGCTGCGGTGAGCAGTAGAGATGGCCCGAATAGTTCGCCGGCGAATAGTTCCCGGCGAACATAGCTTGTTCGCGTTCGCCGCGGCGGGCGAACATATGCGATGACCCTGACCCTGTACCTGACTTTGACCCTGTACCTCACAGTCAGCAGACACATTCCAGCCAATCAGCAGCAGACCCTCCCTCCCAGACCCTCCCACCTCCCGGACAGCATCCATTTTAGATTAATTCGGAATCTGCATTCTCAGAGAGAGGAGGGAAAGTGCTGCTGCTGATTCAATAGGGAAAGCGTTAGCTAGGGCAGTGTTCTGTGTCCACAGACTCATCTGCTGTAAGGACAGCGTCCTGACAGCACCCCAAAAAGCTCTTTTCAGGGCTGGTACATCAGTCTGCTTTTTTTTTATATATACATATATTGCAGTTGCCTGCCCGTGTGTGAGAGGCTGCAGGCTCAGTCACAGACAGTACTGTGTGCACACCATTCATACAGGGTGTGACAGAAAATACCTCGCAGATAAAAAAAAATCTAGTTAATATTTTTCTGTGATCTAATCCCATTTGCAAGCCCGTGTGTGTCAGGCCCACACAGACTGTATTGTGGCCACTGGCTAGTGGCTAGACCTCCACTTATACCATTACAGGGTGTCATTTACTCACAAATACCTCGCAGATAAAAAAAAATTCTATTTAATTTTTTTCTGTGATCTAATCCCATTTGCAAACCCGTGTGTGTCAGGCCCACACAGACTGTATTGTGGCCGCTGGCTAGTGGCTAGACCTCCACTTATACCGTTACAGGGTGTCATTTACTCACAAATACGTCGCAGATAAAACAAAATTCTATTTAATTTTTTTCTGTGATATAATCACAGTTGCAAGCCAGTGTGTGTCAGGCCCACATAGACTGTACTGTGCCCACTGCCCACCACTTATATAGGGTGGCACAGTACCTTGCACGCATAGTAACACTTATCTAATAAATAATGACAGGCAGAGGCAGGCCACTCCGCAGGGGCCGTCGTGTTCGTGGTGCTGTGATTTCCACTGGCCCTTGAATAATGCCCAGTGTTCAGAGGCCACGTACCCTGAACCCAAAAAATTCGGAGAAAATAGTTGACTGGCTTACACAGGACACCCAATCTTCAACAGCTTCCGCTAAGAACCTTGACGCACCATCCTCCTCCAGCTCAGCTTTGGTCACCTGCTCTCAAGTTACCACTCGCCCGCCCGCCGCCACCACCACCACTACCACCACAGCCGCTTCACTTGATCCCTCAGAGGAGTTATTTACACATCATTTGGATGAAATTAGTGATGCGCAACCATTATTGCCAGAGGATGGAGATAACAGGGATATGTCTCAGTCAGGCAGCATTACTCACATGGACGTACAGTGTGATGATGATGATGATGTTGTACCCGCTGCTGCTTCCTTTGCTGAGGTGTCAGATACAAGTGAAGTGGTTGATGATGACGATGTGTCCGTGGATGCCACGTGGGTGCCTGCTCGAAGAGAAGAAGAAGAGGGGGAAAGTTCAGAAGGGGAGACAGAGAGAAGGAGGAGACGAGTTGGAAGCAGGGGGAGGTCGTCGCAAGGAGCTAGTGGCACAGTCAGACAGCATGCATGGGCACCCGGGGTCAGCCAGACAGCACGCCAATCAACACATGCTGCTGCCACCACCAGAATGCCGTCATTG
The DNA here is from genome assembly GCF_905171765.1 of Bufo bufo. NCBI lineage: Eukaryota > Metazoa > Chordata > Amphibia > Anura > Bufonidae > Bufo > Bufo bufo. The sequence goes on from NC_053394.1 coordinate 28,589,544, forward strand.
CAAAGCTCAGCAGTGTGCCATTTTTTTTGTGTGTCTGCCTCTGACAACAGCGATGCCATTTGCAACCTGTGCCAAAAGAAACTGAGTCGTGGGAAATCCAACACCCACCTAGGTACAACTGCTTTGCGAAGGCACATGATCGCACATCACAAACGCCTAAGGGATCAACACATGATAATGAGTAGAAGCAGCACACAACCTCAAAGCCACCATCCTCCTCCTGGTCCAGCATCTTCAGCCACATCAACCACTGCTGTCCTCCTTGCCCCCTCTCAACCACCCGCCACTCCGCCTCTCACCTTCAGCAGTTCCATCTCATCTGCCCACAGTCAGGTGTCTGTAAAGGAAATGTTTGAGCGTAGGAAGCCAATGTCCCAGAGTCACCCCCTTGCCCGGCGTCTGACAGCTGGCTTGACGAAACTCTTAGCCCGACAGCTTTTACCATACCAGCTGGTGGAGTCTGAGGCCTTCAAAAAATTTGTCGCTATTGGGACACCACAGTGAAAGGTACCCGGACGAATTAAAAAAAAAAAAAAAAGGCAATCCCAAACCTCTACTCAGTGATTGAAAAGGAAGTCATGGCATCTCTGGCATACAGTGTTGGGGCAAGGGTCCATCTGACCACTGATACCTGGTCTTCAAAGCATGGTCAGGGCAGGTATATCACCTACACTGCGCATTGGGTCAACCTGCTGACGGCTGACAAGCATGGAATGCGTGGCTCTGCAGCGGAGTTGGTGACACCGCCACGACTTGCAGGCAGGCCTACTGCCTCCTCCTACTCCATCCTCTTCCATAACCTTCTCGGCTGAGTCCTCTTCTGCTGCGGCGTCTGGCTGCACATCAACTGAATCCCCCCAGCTCCCCAGGGGCTATTCCACATCCCGGATACGACAGTGTCACGCTGTCTTGGGGTTGACTTGCCTGAAAGCAGAGAGCCACACCGGACCAGCACTCCTGTCCGCCCTGAACGTACAGGTGGATCAGTGGCTGACCCCGCACCAACTGGAGATCGGCAAAGTGGTGTGTGACAATGTTATCAATTTGTTGGCGTCATTGAATTTGGGCAAGTTGTCACATGTGCCGTGCATGGCACACGTGTTGAATCTCATTGTACAACGCTATGTGTCTAGATACCCAGGCTTACAGGACGTCCTCAAGCAGGCCAGGAAGGTGTGTGGCCATTTCAGGCGTTCCTACACGGCCATGGCGCACTTTTCAGACATTCAGCGCCGAAACAACATGCCAGTGAGGCGCTTGATTTGCGACAGCCCGACACGTTAGAATTCAACACTCCTAATGTTCGACCGCCTGCTCCAACAAGAAAAAGCCGTCAACGAGTATTTGTATGACCGGGGTGCTAGGACAGCCTCTGCGGAGCTGGGAATTTTTTTGCCACGTTACTGGACGCTCATGCGCAATGCCTGTAGGCTCATGCGTCCTTTTGAGGAGGTGACAAACCTAGTCAGTCGCACCGAAGGCACCATCAGCGACCTCATCCCATTTGTTTTCTTCCTGGAGCGTGCCCTGCGAAGAGTGCTGGATCAGGCCGTAGATGAGCGTGAAGAGGAAGAGTTGTGGTCACCATCACCACCAGAAACAGCCTTGTCATCATCGCTTGCTGGACCTGCGGAAACGCTGGAAGAGGAGTGTGAGGAAGAGGAGTCAGAGGAGGAATGTGGCTTTGAGGAGGAGGAAGACCAACCACAGCAGGCATCCCAGGGTGCTCGTTGTTGTCACCTATCTGGGACCCGTGGTGTTGTACGTGGCTGGGGTGAAGAACAGACCGTCAATGACATTAGTGAGGACGAGGAACGGGAAATGAGTAGCTCGGCATCCAACCTTGTGCAAATGGGGTCTTTTATGCTGTCATGTCTGTTGAGGGACCCTCGTATAAAAAGGATGAAGGAGAACGACCTGTACTGGGTGGCTACGCTACTAGACCCCCGGTATAAGCAGAAATCACACTAGCGTTTTTCTTTTCCGGCGCTGAGTTCCGTCCTAGGGGCTCAAATCCGGAAAAGAACTGATCAGTTTTATCCTAATGCATTCTGAATGGAGAGTAATCCGTTCAGGATGCATCAGGATTAGGGATGAGCGAACCCGAACTGTATAGTTCGGGTTCGTACCGAATTTTGGGGTGTCCGTGACACGGACCCGAACCCGAACGTTTTCGTAAAAGTCCGGGTTCGAGTTCGGTGTTCGGCGCTTTCTTGGCGCTTTTTGAAAGGCTGCAAAGCAGCCAATCAACAAGCGTCATACTACTTGCCCCAAGAGGCCATCACAGCCATGCCTACTATTGGCATGGCTGTGATTGGCCAGTGCAGCATGTGACCCAGCCTCTATATAAGCTTGGGTCACGTAGCACTGCACGTCACTCAAGTGTAGGGAGAGGTTGCAGCTGCGACCTTAGGGCGAGATTAGGCAGTGATTAACTCCTCCAAAAGACTTCATTCAGTGATCGATCTACAGCTGTGGATCATTGAACTGCTGCTATTCAATTGCTCAGTGTTTTTAGGCTGCCCAGAGCGTTTTTCAGTCACTTTTTTCTGGGGTGATCGGTGGCCATTTTGTGGCTTGTGGTGCGCCAGCACAAGCTGCCACCAAGTACATTTAACCATCAACAGTGTGGTTATTTTTTGGCCATATACTACATCAGGGGCAAGCTGAGCCTGTCACCCAAGTGCATTTAACCATCAATAGTGTGGTTATTTTTTGGCCATATACTACATCAGGGGCAAGTTAAGCCTGTCACCCAGCGCCTAAAAAATAGGCCTCACATTTATATTCATCCAAATCTGTCATTACTGCTTTAGCTGGTCAAGTTAATTAGTGTCCGTAAAAACACAGTTTTTGTTCTGGGTTGAAATACAATTCCCAAATTTGCAATTCTCTAAATTAGTGGTTTCTGCTGTATCAGGCCTACTTTAAATTTATCCCTAAAAGGGTATATTAGATTCAAGGTGCTGATAGGGTAATTCTCAAGAACTTCACACACACGCTACAGTGCAGATCCAAGTCTAATTCTGTGATTAAACGTATACCTGTCACCCAGAAACTAAAAAATAGGCCTCACATTTATATTCATCCAAATCTGTCATTACTGCTTTAGCTGGTCAAGTTATTTAGTGTCCGTCAAAGCACAGTTTTTGTTCTGGGTTGAAATACAATTCCCAATTTTGCAATTCTCAAAATTAGTGGTTTCTGCTGTATCAGGCCTACTTTAAATCTATCCCTAAAAGGGTATATTAGATTCAAGGTGCTGATAGGGTTATTCTCAATAACTTCACACACACGCTACAGTGCAGATCCAAGTCTAATTCTGTCCGTAAACGTATACCTGTCACCCAGCGCCTAAATAATAGGCCTCAAATTTATATTCAGCTAAATCTGTCATTACTGGTGTGCCTGTATTAGTGTAATACGGTACCTAAATAGATAGCCAGATAGTGTTCGGTGTCTGTAAATAAAGGCCTGAATTTGAATTCAATACATTGGCCCGAATAATATTTTTCTTATTGTGGTGAACGGTAACAATGAGGAAAACATCTAGTAAGGGACGCGGACGCGGACATGGTCGTGGTGGTGTTAGTGGACCCTCTGGTGCTGGGAGAGGACGTGGCCACACGTCCTAGTGTACCAACTACCTCAGGTCCCAGTAGCCGCCAGAATTTACAGCCATATTTGGTGGGGCCCAATGCCGTTCTAAGGATGGTAAGGCCTGAGCAGGTACAGGCATTAGTCAATTGGGTGGCCGACAGTGCATCCAGCACGTTCACATTATCTCCCACCCAGTCTTCTGCAGAAAGCGCACAGATGGCGCATGAAAACCAAGCCCATCAGTCTGTCACATCACCCCCATGCATATCAGGGAAACTGTCTGAGCCTCAAGTTATGCAGCAGTCTCTTATGCTGTTTGAAGACTCTGCTGCCAGGGTTTCCCAAGGGCATCCACCTAGCCCTTCCCCAGGGGTGGAAGAGATAGAATGCACAACCACTTATGTTTCCTGATGATGAGGACATGAGAATACCACCTCAGCACGTCTCTGATGATGACGAAACACAGGTGCCAACTGCTGCGTCTTTCTGCAGTGTGCAGACTGAACAGGAGGTCAGGGATCCAGACTGGGTGGAAGACAATGCAGGGGACGATGAGGTCCTAGACCCCACATGGAATGAAGGTCGTGCCACTGACTTTCACAGTTCGGAGGAAGAGGCAGTGGTGAGACCGAGCCAACAGCGTAGCAAAAGACAAAGAGGGAGCAGTGGGCAAAATCAGAACACCCGCCGCCAAGAGACTCCGCCTGCTACTGACCGCCGCCATCTGGGACCGAGCACCCCAAAGGCAGCTTCAAGGTGTTTCCTGGCATGGCACTTCTTCAAACAATGTGCTGACGACAAGACCCGAGTGGTTTGCACGCTGTGACATCAGAGCCTGAAGCGAGGCATTAACGTTCTGAACCTTAGCACAACCTGCATGACCAGGCACCTGCATGCAAAGCATGAACTGCAGTGGAGTAAACACCTTAAAAACAAGGAACTCACTCATGCTCCCCCTGCTACCTCTTCTGCTGCTGCCGCCTCGGCCTCTTCTGCTGCTGCCGCCTCGGCCTCTTCCTCCGCCTCTGGAGGAACGTTGGCACCTGCCGCCCAGCAAACATGGGATGTACCACCAACACCACCACCTGCGTCACCAAGCATATCAACCATGTCACACGGCAGCGTTCAGCTCTCCATCTCACAAACATTTGAGAGAAAGCGTAAATTCCCACCTAGCCACCCTCGATCCCTGGCCCTGAATGCCAGCATTTCTAAACTACTGGCCTATGAAATGCTGTCATTTAGGCTGGTGGACACAGACAGCTTCAAACAGCTCATGTCACTTGCTGTCCCACAGTATGTTGTTCCCAGCCGGCACTACTTCTCCAAGAGAGCCGTGCCTTCCCTGCACAACCAAGTGTCCGATAAAATCAAGTGTGCACTGCGCAACGCCATCTGTGGCAAGGTCCACCTAACCACAGATACGTGGACCAGTAAGCATGGCCAGGGGCGCTATATCTCCCTGACTGCACACTGGGTAAATGTAGTGGCGGCTGGGCCCCAGGCGGAGAGCTGTTTGGCGCACGTCCTTCCGCCGCCAAGGATCGCAGGGCAACATTCTTTGCCTCCTGTCTCCTCCTCCTCCTACTCAGCTTCCTCCTCCTCTTCTTCCACCTGCTCATCCAGTCAGCCACACACCTTCACCACCAACTTCAGCACAGCCCGGGGTAAACGTCAGCAGACCGTTCTGAAACTCATATGTTTGGGGGACAGGCCCCACACCGCACAGGAGTTGTGGCGGGGTATAGAACAACAGACCGACGAGTGGTTGCTGCCGGTGAGCCTCAAGCCCGGCCTGATGGTGTGCGATAATGGGCGAAATCTCGTTGCAGCTCTGGGACTAGCCGGTTTGACGCACATCCCTTGCCTGGCGCATGTGCTGAATTTGGTGGTGCAGAGGTTCATTCGCAACTACCCCGACATGTCAGAGCTGCTGCATAAAGTGCGGGCCATCTGTTCGCGCTTCCGGCGTTCACACCCTGCCGCTGCTCGCCTGTCTGCGCTACAGCGTAACTTCGGCCTTCCCGCTCACCGCCTCATATGCGACGTGCCCACCAGGTGGAACTCCACCTTGCACATGCTGGACAGACTGTGCGAGCAGCAGCAGGCCATAGTGGAGTTTCAGCTGCAGCACGCACGGGTCAGTCGCACTGCGGAACAGCACCACTTCACCACCAATGACTGGGCCTCCATGCGAGACCTGTGTGCCCTGTTGCGCTGTTTCGAGTACTCCACCAACATGGCCAGTGGCGATGACGCCGTTATCAGCGTTACAATACCACTTCTATGTCTCCTTGAGAAAACACTTAGGGTGATGATGGAAGAGGAGGTGGCCAGGGAGGAAGAGGAGGAAGAGGGGTCATTTTTAGCACTTTCAGGCCAGTCTCTTCGAAGTGGCTCAGAGGGAGGTTTTTTGCAACAGCAGAGGCCAGGTACAAATGTGGCCAGACAGGGCCCACTACTGGAGGACGAGGAGGACGAGGATGAGGAGGAGGTGGAGGAGGATGAGGATGAAGCATGTTCACAGCGGGGTGGCACCCAAAGCAGCTCGGGCCCATCACTGGTGCGTGGCTGGGGGGAAACACAGGACGATGATGATACGCCTCCCACAGAGGACAGCTTGTCCTTACCTCTGGGCAGCCTGGCACACATGAGCGACTACATGCTGCAGTGCCTGCGCAACGACAGCAGAGTTGCCCACATTTTAACGTGTGCGGACTACTGGGTTGCCACCTTGCTGGATCCCCGGTACAAAGACAATGTGCCCACCTTACTTCCTACACTGGATCTTGATAGGAAGATGCGCGAGTACAAGCGAACGTTGGTAGACGCGCTACTGAGAGCATTCCCAAATGTCACAGGGGAACCAGTGGAAGCCCAAGGCAAAGGCAGAGAGGTCGCCAACGCAGCTGTGTCACGACCAGCTCCTCTGAGGGCAGTGTTAGCATGGCAGAGATGTGGAAAAGTTTTGTCACCACGCCACAGCTAACTGCACCACCACCTGATACGGAACATGTTAGCAGGAGGCAACATTTCACTAACATGGTGGAACAGTACCTGTGCACACCCCTCCACGTACTGACTGATGGTTCGGCCCCATTCAACTTCTGGGTCTCCAAAATGTCCACGTTGCCAGAGCTAGCCTTTTATGCCTTGGAGGTGCTGGCCTGCCCGGCGGCCAGCGTTTTGTCTGAACGTGTATTCAGCACGGCAGGGGGCGTCATTACAGATAAACGCAGCCGCCTGTCTACAGCCAATGTGGACAAGCTGACGTTCATAAAAATGAACCAGGCATGGATCCCACAGGACCTGTCCATCCCTTGTGCAGATTAGACATTAACTACCTCCCCTTAACAATATATTATTGTACTCCAGGGCACTTCCTCATTCAATCCTATTTTTATTTTTATTTTACCATTATATTGCGGGGCAACCCAAAGTTGAATGAACCTCTTCTCTGTCTGGGTGCCTGGGCCTAAATATGTGACAGTGGCCTGTTCCAGTGGTGGGTGACGTGAAGCCTGATTCTCTGCTATAACATGAAGACTGATTCTGTGCTGACATGAAGCCAGATTCTCTGTTACGGGACCTCTCTCCTCTGCCTGGGCCTAAATATGTGACAGTGGCCTGTTCCAGTGGTGGGTGACGTGAAGCCTGATTCTCTGCTATGACATGAAGACTGATTCTGTGCTGACATGAAGCCAGATTCTCTGTTACGGGACCTCTCTCCTCTGTCTGGGTGCCGGGGCCTAAATATGTGACAGTGGCCTGTTCCAGTGGTGGGTGACGTGAAGCCTGATTCTCTGCTATGACATGAAGACTGATTCTCTGCTGACATGAAGCCAGATTCTCTGTTACGGGACCTCTCTCCTCTGTCTGGGTGCTGGGGCCTAAATATGTGACAGTGGCCTGTTCCAGTGGTGGGTGACATGAAGCCTGATTCTCTGCTATGACATGAAGACTGATTCTCTGCTGACATGAAGCCAGATTCTCTGTTACGCGACCTCTCTCCTCTGCCTGGGTGCCTGGGCCTAAATATGTGACAGTGGCCTGTTCCAGTGGTGGGTGACGTGAAGCCTGATTCTCTGCTATGACATGAAGACTGATTCTGTGCTGACATGAAGCCAGATTCTCTGTTACGGGACCTCTCTCCTCTGCCTGGGTGCCTGGGCCTAAATATGTGACAGTGGCCTGTTCCAGTGGTGGGTGACGTGAAGCCTGATTCTCTGCTATGACATGAAGACTGATTCTGTGCTGACATGAAGCCAGATTCTCTGTTACGGGACCTCTCTCCTCTGTCTGGGTGCCGGAGCCTAAATGTGTGACAGTGGCCTGTTCCAGTGGTGGGTGACGTGAAGCCTGATTCTCTGCTATGACATGAAGACTGATTCTCTGCTGACATGAAGCCAGATTCTCTGTTACGGGACCTCTCTCCTCTGTCTGGGTGCCTGGGCCTAAATGTGTGACAGTGGCCTGTTCCAGTGGTGGGTGACATGAAGCCTGATTCTCTGCTATGACATGAAGACTGATTCTCTGCTGACATGAAGCCAGATTCTCTGTTACGGGACCTCTCTCCTCTGCCTGGGCCTAAATATGTGACAGTGGCCTGTTCCAGTGGTGGGTGACGTGAAGCCTGATTCTCTGCTATGACATGAAGACTGATTCTGTGCTGACATGAAGCCAGATTCTCTGTTACGGGACCTCTCTCCTCTGCCTGGGTGCCTGGGCTTAAATATGTGACAGTGGCCTGTTCCAGTGGTGGGTGACGTGAAGCCTGATTCTCTGCTATGACATGAAGACTGATTCTGTGCTGACATGAAGCCAGATTCTCTGTTACGGGACCTCTCTCCTCTGTCTGGGTGCCGGGGCCTAAATGTGTGACAGTGGCCTGTTCCAGTTGTGGGTGACGTGAAGCCTGATTCTCTGCTATGACATGAAGACTGATTCTCTGCTGACATGAAGCCAGATTCTCTGTTACGGGACCTCTCTCCTCTGTCTGGGTGCCGGGGGCTAAATGTGTGACAGTGGCCTGTTCCAGTGGTGGGTGACGTGGAGCCTGATTCTCTGCTATGACATGAAGACTGATTCTCTGCTGACATGAAGCCAGATTCTCTTTTACGGGACCTCTCTCCTCTGCCTGGGTGCCTGGGCCTAAATATGTGACAGTGGCCTGTTCCAGTGGTGGGTGACGTGAAGCCTGATTCTCTGCTATGACATGAAGACTGATTCTCTGCTGACATGAAGCCAGATTCTCTGTTACGGGACCTCTCTCCTCTGCCTGGGCCTAAATATGTGACAGTGGCCTGTTCCAGTGGTGGGTGACGTGAAGCCTGATTCTCTGCTATGACATGAAGCCAGATTCTCTGCTATGGCATGAAGAGACTGATTCTCTGCTGCTGTGAAGACAGATTCTCTGCTATGGGACCTCTGTCAAATTGATATTGGTTAATTTTTTTTTATTTTTTTTTTTATAATTTCCCTATCCACATTTGTTTGCAGGAGATTTACCTACATGTTGCTGCCCTTTGCAGCCCTCTAGCTCTTTCCTGGGCTGTTTTACAGCCTTTTTAGTGCCGAAAAGTTCGGGTCCCCATTGACTTCAATGGGGTTTGGGTTCGGGACGAAGTTCGGGTCGGGTTCGGATCCCGAACCCGAACATTTCCTGGAAGTTCGGCCGAACTTCTCGAACCCGAACATCCAGGTGTTCGCTCAACTCTAGTTATAAATTGACTCCTATTTCATAAAAATAC